>NC_142114.1:31985000-32257500 GCF_056152115.1 Neolamprologus brichardi | reverse complement strand
TGCTGCAAGCGCTTCTGTGCAGGTAAGCTTCTTTCGAAAAAGGTTTACAGCTCTATCTCCGGATAGGAGTGTCTGACAAAGACAGCGCAGGCACCCTTGGAGTCGGGGAAGGATTCTGCATCCGTGGATGCATCACACGACCGTTCTCCAACTACTGCCCCATCCTGCAAAGGTACTCTGAACGATGCCTTGTCGGGCGTCCACGAATGCGCCTGGACACAAGCAACGCAATGCCAGTTGAACCAGGCCCTCTGGACCTTCCTTCCTCCGATTGGGACCGTTTCGTCCCATCCTTTTTGGTCCCATTCGCCATATCTCCAGAACCGAAAAAGCCATCGGCGTGGGCTCTTCACCACAGCGTCCGGAAACCACCGGAACCCCCACCTAGACACCAACATCAGCCCTCTACACCTCTTACTTTTTCAGTTATTCCACTTTTGTCCCATCCTCTCCTGGCTATTTTGCCATAACCCCTAACCCTAACCCTAATCATTAGTAAACTTGAGCTGGTAATCAGTGATGCAACATTGGATGACCAAGGAAAAAGAGTTAATAAGCCAGTATATCTTGAGACCCATCCACAAAACAGTTACCCTACTTGAAGCTGAATAGTTCAGAACTCCTGTCTCTGTAACTTATGTTTGACCCAAGAGACTATCTACACTTATTTTTTCCTTTACAACGAGGTTCAGTTAAAAATCACCAGTGATTTGGTGGGAGTGTGGCTGCCGTCAGCAGCAGTTATGCAGTTTAAGATATTTTCATGGTTTAAGTTACAATAAATAAGTTAAAAATACTTTATTTTTAATAAATCAGATTTAATGTATACATTGTTGGTTTGAAAATAAACATTTAAAGGGCTTACAGAATGTTTCCAGGGTGGAACTAATGTTCAGTCTGTTGTTTGGGGTTGACAATATTTTCAGTTATACGGCACACTCGGTAGAGGGCAGCATGCTTTCCTCTCTCACTTGGTGGTAGAGCTATGTAGACGCATGCAACGAAGTTTTCCAGCTGTGGGAAGGAGTGACACTGCAAGATGCGTTTTCATTAGTGATGGTAAATTTGATTCTTTTTACTGAATTGAGTTTTAATGACTCACTCACCAAAGTGAATCGGGTTTTTTGAGTCATTTGATTCACTGAGTCAGTTGACCAGAGAGTGCAAAAAATTTACATTTTCACTCAAAATTAATTTGTTTCTCTTTTCATGTAAATCCCACAGCTAAGATGAATGATTCTAAAAAAAAACCCAACTATTTTATAGAGCAAAAAAGGGCAAAAACATTTCTAAAATTAAGCAATTTCCTATCAAAATTGCTTAATAAACATTTATTTTGTTTATTTGTATTTTATTAGTATTTTCCTTAAATGTGTTAAAGATATATTTTCTCATCTAAATGTCCACTGAGCTGTGAGCCAGGGGGCGGTAATGCGCCTTAACATTGGTTGCCAACCAAGAAGAAGAAGAAGCTGTGAGCCAGGAGGGAGGGGGTGAGTGAGTGAGTGATTCGTTCGCTCTATGAATCAGCACAGGAGGGAGGGGGTGAGCGAGTCCTGAGTGATTCGCTTACGCTTACGATTCAGCACAGGAGGGAGGGGGTTAGTGAATCCTGAGTGATTCGTGCGCTCTATGGCTGTGTCCCAATTAAGAGACCGCACGCTTGAAGTACGCACACTACGCGTACTACGTACGGTGCGTACTATAAGTACGAGAAGTGCGGAATGAGAGGCTTGTGAAATGGGACAGTCTAGCCTTCGTCGCGCTGTTTCAGGTTGCCTAGCAACCATGATACTAACTGCGAGGAACATTACATACAGCTTTGTGTGACAGAAATGAAGGAGAAAAATGTTTTGTTGGTCAATCATTTTTGTCATGACATCACTTTGATTAGTTGAGTATCTGAGGCTGAGACCACGGGACTGTAAAACATGATTGTTGGGCTTCTTTTCTGTACTGAACAGTCATTTCAAGATTAGTTAGTAAATAACAATTAGCTAATGTTGGTCACGAGACTAAAATCATCTCACTGTGGTAGTGTAAATATAATATGGCCAATATTATAGTATTGTCAGATTATTATGATATATATATATATATATATATATATATATATATATATATATATATATATACACACAACCAAGTTAGCGCTGAAAGTACGAACATCACTAATGTCACATAACTTTGCCGACATGTGGCCAATAGCAGGGGCGATTTTAGCCCATTTTTGGGGGTGCTTCAGCACCCCCAAAATGAATCAAAGCACCCCCAAAGATTTCTTACTTTTTTTGACAATATTTGCTGTTTGTGTGACACACTACTAAAAATATAAAAAGCATACAGTACTGTACTTGTTTGAGACGTAACATTTTAACAACAAAAGTATAGATAACCCCCCCTCCCAAAATGGTTTGTTCCAGCTCTCTCCTGCTCTGGCTCTAGCGCTCTTGCTGCCAGAGCGATGGTGGCTGAGACACAGCGGAGCGGAGGTGTGAGTGCCTGGCTTAAAACAGGACACACTGCAAAAACCCACCTCCTTAATACTAGATAAATACACTTATTTTTGGTGAAGTTTTGCTTAAAACAAGTGAAATTATCTGCCAGTGGGGTAAGTGTTTTTTTCTTATTAAGATTTCTTGAAATAAGAACAATATCCAGATTTAAATAAAGCTAAAAATAAGTATTTTACACTTATTCCAGGCAACAAATCAGAACATTGAAACTTAAAATAAGCTTTAACCACTTATTCTAGGGAACAATTAGATAGTTAAATCTTAAAATAAGCCTTACACACTTATTCCAAGCAACCAATCATGGCAATTGAAACCTAAAATAAGATTTAACCACTTGTTCTAAGCAAAATGTTGAAGAAATTAAATCTGAAAATAGGCATAAAACACTTATTCTAAGGAACAAATCAAGGCAAATAATCTAAAAACTAGTACATTAAATCATTTTAAAGATCTTAAAATAAGTTAAAAAAATAATAGATTGTAGTCTAAATCTTCTTAAATTCAGTGAAATAATCTGCCAGTGCAGTAAGATAATTACACTTGATAAGAATTCTCAAAATAAGAAAGATAAAGCCAAATTAAAGCAGGCAAAGTATACTGTGTACATGACCTTTATTGGAAACAAACTCTCCAAACAGTAACAAATATTTCAGTGAATCATAGTACACAAAAATTTAAAGACACATTGTAAGTGTAACATTGTTATTTTGTGTTCCTTTTAGAAGTGCTAAACCAGTTAGCTACTCAACATATAAAATGTAATAAAAAGAGCATTTGCAATTTTAAACACAATTTGCAGAACAGATGTGTTTAAAGAAAAAAGTACTTTGTATTACATTAATAAGAATAAAAAAAAGAATTCAAGTGTAAATTGCAACTTCAAAGCTATCAGGCCCAAACCTTCCAACACAGACCTAAGTTACATCTTGCTCAAACAGCTCTACGTTTCAATAAACATTCCTACAGCCTGCCATGACTTTTTGTATGAGCCTGTGGTGTCTTGCTCATGGATTTTGTCCTTTAACACTTCAGTCTAAATGACAGACAGAAGCGTTGCCACACATTTAGGATAGGTGAGATGCAGGGTGTAGTAGTATGCCATAAGATACAGCAAACCTTCTCCAAGGTCATCTGTGGTCAAATGTGGTGATGAGAGTGGTTCCAACTGCAATAAGACAGCGGGACCCTTCAAAGAGCAGAACGGGGCTGACGCTGGATCTTCTGTTGGCAAAAGAAAAACAAAGACAAAAATTGTACAATGTACGGAGAAACTCCAAAGCTATCAGGGTAGTTCAAGTATGTATTAGACTTAGACTTCACTTTATTGATCCCTTTGGGGTGCACCCTTCGGGTGATACATGAATGATGACAACCATAGATCAGATGCGCTACAGACCATATTAATGTTATTTTTCTTTAGATTGACAAATACTGTATAGAAAAAAAATAAAAATAAAAATAAAATATATATATTTATTCATGCCATTGAAAAATGTAATAAATTCTGCCTCATCACCGTTAGGATTATGTCTTTACACACTTTAGGAAATGACAAAGATACTGCACCTGTGATAGTTAAATATGTAATTATTTCCATTTTGTTTTTAATTTCTTTATGATTTTCTTTATTTTTATTGAAATTTTTTTTATCTCAGTGTTTGTGCCATTTCAGATTTCTGCACACCTTTTCCAAATATAAACTACATTGTTGGAGGACTTGGCATGGATAAAAAGGCCATATGCCAAATAAACTGTTAAAGTGAAGGCTTTATGGGCATTATTTGATAACAAATATGAAGAAACACAGACCTGAAGGACATCAATCAGTGCTTCACTGGCATGTCCCATCTTCTTGGGTGGTGCAACTTGTGATGGGAAGAAAGTTGGTAGTGTCCTGAACAGGGCTATGAACAGAACAGGAAAGAAAGAACTAAATCAAATTTCAGTTCAATATTCAATATTATTGCCATAATTGTAATCTTTCACTTACAACTGTTGTCACCAGAACTGCTCCTTGGTGGCAAAAGCATGTTTGATCCACCACTTTAATCTGCATCATAATCTTCTCCCTGGTCACATGGTGAGATGTCCATGAGACGCCTTTTCTTTAGTCTCATCCTAAATAAGAAAACGAAAATAGTTATATTACAGGAGTCCTAAACAAAATGTGTCGTGCTAGTGTTTTTAAATCAAAAGCGGCAAAACTTGCCTCTTTGTGAACTTGAGCCCACAACTGTTTCCTCCTCATAAAATTTTCAGGCCCTGGAAGCAGGTCCCTTAAATCGTCCCTACTGAGGGTGTGGAGCAAGACCTCATCTATGTCTGCAGCTGTAAATAAAAGTCAGTAACTTTCAGAAATGTAAAAGTTGTACAACAATTCCAAATTGTCATTTTGTCAAATACATTTAAATGTAATTTAAATATTTTATTGATCTGACAACATAAAACTGATTCTATGTACGATCACTGTCAGTGAGTGCAACACAAAATTCATTTAGATATTAATTTGCATAAATATGCATATGCTTGGCCTACCATTTAGAACCGAAAGGCTGCAATCATCCAAACCCTCCATGATTTACTGGTGTAGCTTTTGTCAGAACTTTTCCCTGAGGAAAGAAAAACATATGTTTGGGTCAAAAAGAAAAACTGAGTCAAGACACCACCTGCCATGGATCCAAAGTCTATGCAATCAGACACATGGATAAGGTGCAAAAGACAGACCAAGTAGAGCCTGTGTTAATTCAATGGTTAAGTCTTATAAAATTGCTCACTTAAAATTTATGACAAGGCTATTCCAAACTAGTTTTCAAACTAAAACTAATAGTGCCCAACTGCATGTCAAATCATTCAACAAATGACCACAGCTCAGATTAGGCCACTTCATCCATAAGAAAAAATGTTACCTCGGTTCAGCAAGGTTAAAGTGACCTGATTGATATTAATAGTTTACAACATAAATAATTGGAAGCAAGTTCACATCTTCTCCAACTTACAAGTTTATATGATTAATCATAATCTGTCGGAAATGAGGCTTAAAGTAAATCTATAGGTAAAGATGTCTTTCATAAATGTGCATTATTTTTATTCCCTTGTGTTATCTTTAATTTCATTACCCAAACTGGACTTGCAAAAAATAGTAAAATAATAAAATTTGAATAAACTCATGTTGGTTAAATGTAATTTTGGTCATAAAACAGTTAACTCTTGATGACTTAAGTAAATCCTCATTTAAGTTAAATATAGATCTGTCCAACACCCCTGTCTTTTTCCATAACAAAAAACAGCATTGTAAAGTTATGAGCCCGATTGCGAGATTTGTCTCAAACCAGTATCGGTCCTCCCAAGTTGCACACACAAACACACCAAGCACAGTGCAGACAGAGAGCACGCGGCTTAAGAAGGAAAAAAAAAAACACTGCAGCTTTTTATTTTCCGTGGGTGGGAAACACAAAACGGACTTTTGCAAAGGCGGATATCAACTGTAGTTCTTTTGTCATATAGCTATGTTAAGTATATTGAACACGAAGCTAAATTTACCTAACTAGCACCATTAATAATTTTAAACTATCACTGCATGCTAACAATTCAGCATACTGAATGAACTAAGCTAGCTAGCTGGCTGGCAGTTTTGGCTAACTACCCATTGGTAGTGAACTGATAATACTGCCTCGGTAAAACTTAATATTTGACCACGACTGATGTTACTACAGTAAGTCAAAGCTAAAAGAACCCGAAATGTTTGTAAGCAAAAGTTAATTACCTCAACAGAATCCAGTCCGAACCTGCTCCCTCGTGTCCTCCGATTCAAACAGTGAGATAATGGACAGAGCCACTTGAGGGCAGCCGGGGGGAGGTAGGGTTACACATTTTCGTCTGTGTAAAGCTTGTAAAACGTGAACATAACATGCATAATGAACCTGCATTCGAAAAACTAATTTTAACAAATAACCCATCAATTACTATGACTGTTGTAGTCGTCTTTACAATTACATTACTACACAAGTTAAATGCAGACTTGGTATAAACCACCCCTTCAAACTTGGTATTGACCTCTACTACTCTGCCCGCCAAGAACTTCTTTCAGGTCTTTTCCCCAAACAAGATGGCGTGTTGGAGGTGTGGGATTTGTTTTGTTTTTGTTGCCTTAACAGTAAAGTCTCTTTTGAGCCATATTAATACAATTCATAGCAGTAGTCCAGACTTTTGTGTGATATGTGGGATGGTTGTACCGAGGAATACAGGAACCTAATCTAGTGCTAATACATTATTTAACTTTTTAATATGAACTAGACTATGGAACACCAAAGTGTTAAAACGTGTCATTTAATTTTTATTTTACATTGTGTATTTTTATAATATTTTATTAAATATTTATTTCACTACGATTCTTTTTTGTAATAATAGAAACATTTTGAGACACTTTAATTTTAAGCACCTGTTTAAGCAGCAGCCAATGAGCGTTCAGGTCCCACCCTGATTGCCTGAATAAGAAATTCAGTTGTTAAATGACCTCAAATAAATACACCATTATGAAAAACCCCATTATGAAACAAAAACAGACTTTGGGAAAAAGAGATTTTGGAATATAAATTCATCGAATTTAATAAAATGTCTCAAAAAATGTTCTATAATTCATAAAAAAAAATTTAATGCTACTTTAGCTTCAAGTGACAACAGATTAAAACAATCCCCTGGACAAATGCTTATATTGATCAAGATTTTGCCATTCTTTTATCAAATTTATTTTGGATTTAATTGAAATTGTTAAAATACTTTTTGCCCCAGTTGTGTCTTTACAAACTGTGTCCAAACTAAAAAAAATGATAGAAGATTACATGCTGCATCTTCCCTCTCAGATTATTGCCCTGGGACCTGTAATTTGTCATACGTGTATGAAATAGAGTCTAAACGCAGTTTTTTTTTAAAAACAATGGTCAGCCAAATTAAACTTTAAGAATGTGTGCAAGTCTCTTGTAAACCACAATCAGCTGCTGGAGTGTTGTCAAAGTGAAGCAGGAACTGAGCATCCAATATTTGTAAATGAGAAAGGACTAGGTCCTGTATCAGAGGTTGCTAATATGGAGTTTTTGGTGATTGAAGATGCTATACATTATGCCGTTAGAGTAAAGTGGCTTATTTTACATGGTAACAAATACATCTGTGACACTTCTCAGGTCTAAATATACCTTCCAATGATTGACTTTCTTATTTCAAGGAAAAAGGTGAATGTTTCTTATTTTAAGATAATTTTTTGTTTTACACTCTATCTAAAAGCTATTTTTGCTTGAAATAAAGGTGAAATGGTTCATTTTTAGATTTACAGACTAAATAAGAAAAAAAAGGAATATATACTTAAAACAAGTCTAATCATCTAACACATGAGACTGGAAACTAGTTTGTAATGTTCAAAACAAGATGGACAAGATAATCTGGCTAAATTTAAGACAATAAATCTTGTTAAGCTACAAGAAATTTGCAGTGCATATTAGCTGCATTTAACCTTCAGTTACTCTCCCTATATTAAAGCTGCTATACAGAATCTGCAAAACAAACTGGGTTGAAACATTTTGACCCTCTTTAACAACATTCCAACATAACATTATAATTGATTGGGGAGATTAAAATTAATGATATATTTTTATGTGGTTCAGCCACAACTCTTCTAAAACCTCAGCCAGTAATAGGTAGGCCAGCTTTTGGACCGTCCAGTTGTCTGTATGACTGCCGCAATACGTACATTACATTTGCACACTATCAGAAAGTGCCAAACAGCCCTGGTGGAGTGAGGAGCTGTAAAGAGAAGCAGAGTGCTCTGTTTATATTCTAAAAATGTTTTAAGCTTGTTTCAAAGATTCTGTACAGCAGCTTTAAATGTTTTCCAAAAGCGCACATACACTTCTCAGTGTTTCTCAAACTTTTTACAGTGTGTACCACCTGATAAAATGTCAAGCTCTCCTAAGTACCACTATGAAAGCATGAAACTCATAAATCTTACAACAGAAAATTAGTATTATTAAATTAGTAAAATTAGTATCTGCATACATTGTACACATTGTATACATTCTACCACAGGCAAAGTTGCCACCATTTTTATAGTTTTTATTAATATTATGTAATAATTTATTTGTAACAATTTATTCTGTTTCGGGAGTGTTTTTTATGTATCTGTATTATATTATACATACACATTAAATGTGAATCTCTGTCCAAAAAATGCACTCAGTTTACTTCTTACTCACTATGAGCATCATTCATTATTCTCACCCAGTAATTAAGGTTAGGATATGTATTTTTTTTATTCCAATCCATTCTTCTTTAGCAGCATTTAAATAACCTTGATCAGATTTGATGGTTTTGTTACAGACTTTTCAAAAAAGTGTTTTGCTTTTCTTTCACAAATGTGGGGATTAAATTGTGTTAAAATGTACAAAACAGTGATGTCATGTTTTGTGACGAGGACCCAGGCACAGAGAGACTTGATGAATTTAAGAATCTTATGATTTAATAAAGAAATTTGCAGACTTACACAGAGATGGTAAAATTATGATGACTGATAATGGAGATGAATACAACAGACGATGAGGACAGGGAGGAACAGGGGTTTAAATGCACCAAAGTGACAGTCAGAGAGAACTCGGGACAACATTTAAGGATGCAGGGACTGACAGAGACAGGTTTATCTTGCCTGGCTGGGCAGCTCTCTGGGTGCTCAGCACCCCCAAAGCTCTGATTCTAGAATCGCCCCTGGCCAATAGTAATGTTTTAATGTTCTTCGTTATTAAACATTCGCACATAAATAAGTGACGTAATATTCAGTACTTACCTTTGACAGTTCGGCCGCTCCCTTCTGCCGTATTTTGCGGCAAAATTATCCACACCCACCGCCGCGCTATGAATTGTGGGATATATGGGACCACGAAGCGTGCACCGAACCACGCTTAATATTTGGCGAAATCGACGGCGCATTTGGAGTATGCATTTGAAGTATGCATTTGAAGTACACTTCGAATTGGGACAGCCGTCGTCGCGTGGCGGTGACGTAATCGCACTTAAAATGCGTACTTCAAGCGTGCAGACCCTGAATTGGGACACAGCGAATGATTAAGCACAGGAGGGAGGGGGTTAGTGAGTCCTGAGTGATTCGCTTACGCTTACGATTCAGCACAGGAGGGAGGGGGTTAGTGAGTGAGTGAGTGATTCATTCGCTCTATGATTCAGCACAGGAAGGGAGGGGGTGAGTATGTCAAATGTGCTGTTAGCATGTTAGCAGAGCGATGCTACTGTGAACCGGGGAGCTATTTTCTTGATGTGAGCTTCTACTCAGGGTTTTTTCTGCCAGTTCAGAGCAGAAATGCTTTTGTTAAGAAACTGGCTGTTGTTCCCCCCCCCCCCCCCCCCCCCCCCACGCACACACACACAATTTTAATTATAAGCTAGATATATTTCTACTAATGGAATTAGTTTGCTAACAGCAACAGGGATAAGTCAGTGAGTCAGTTGGGCTTGTGAATCATGATTCACGAGTCAGTAAAGTGATTCTCGAGTATTGAACGATTCGTTCACAAATCGAACATCACTAGTTGTCATTAACCCCTGCAAGTTAATGCGGCCAATGAGGTATGCAATTTGTATTTTATATGTTGTGGTAGAAAATAAGATTTTTGTTTGTGACAGAACTGGCGAGTTTATGGTAGTCACGTGTAATTTCTTAACATTTTGTAAAGGTCAAATTGTGAGTGTTTTATGTTGTTTAATAATGTACTTTATTGTTTATTCTCTATGACAACAATTTACTGTGGAAATTGATTATTTTATGTTGTTTGTACAGTTCTCAGGGCATCGTTGGTGGCACCTGTGTGCAATAAATGCCAGTAAAAATCAAGAACGCCTTGTGTCCCTTTTTCAACTTGGAAGGAGTTACAGTGATTACATCCTTGCATTACATACTTTAGGTTCATTTTCTGCAGGCAGGTTTCTGAGAGAGAACAGGCAGATTTACAATATAACATGCAACATTCTATAGATGGATACATAAGAAAATGAAAAATTACATGTATGTGCTAACTTTCTAAACACTTTATTACATTTATGATAAAGTAGATAAAACACATTTGTGTCGGCCTTGGCTCATTAGTTCTTGTCTTTAAATTAACTTTGTCTGTGTGTGTTTTAGGTACTGCACTCTCAAAGACTGAATGAACCAGCATTGCAGCCATGGGTCACTGTGAGCATCACAGGGAAGGTTGAAGCCGCCCACTGCACCTGTATGGCCGGAGTCGCGGAGACCTTGACCCAACAGTGTGGATCAGTGGCACAAGGACTGTTACAGATTAACCTGCATAATGGGTTTTGCTGGGTAATATGACCAAGATACAGCCATAAGATGGACTTCTCCTCTTCAGCTGCCCAAAAAAAGGCTCTTGATCAAAACATAAACAGACCATCTGTATTGAAAGGTAAAAGGAGCCGTCCTCAAAAAAGAAAAATACTGGATGGATACTTTGCTGGAACACAGTAAAGCTGTGGGTCATGGGAATGACTCATAATGTTCTATCTAGGGGTCTAGATTTATGCCTGTAGTGCACTGCCATGTAAATAATTTGCATTTACTTAATATGTACTGACTGAGTACCACTGTTGGGAAAGAATGAAAAGATAAACCATTTTCAAGCTTATTCTCTTGCCGGTCGTGCAATCGAACATTACAACCAACCGCACAGCAAGTACAAACCATAGCTGATGTCAGTGGCGGTCCTAGCCTGTTTGGCGCCCCGGGCTAACACTCCCTCTGGCGCCCCCACACACACACACATAAAAAATATTAAGGATTGTACATTAACATAAAAGTGTTGTCGAAATTCACCAGAGAAACACACACACACACACGAAGAGAGAAAGTATGCATTGTATGCAAACGGCTACCAAACAGCCATCATAATTCGTCATACAATGAGAACAGGACAAATCAACAATTGACAATGACTAATTAATATTAAAATCTGTAACATAATGTATTGTTTGGAGTTTAGTCTGTTACTGTTACTATTTTTACCATTTCTTTTTGGAGCAACTGTAACCCACATAATTTCCTTAGGGATTAATAAAGCATTCTGATTCTGATTCTGATTGTTTCAGGATACATGACCTGCCATTATCCAATGACACATCTGCTTACCTGTATCTTTTGATCGTTTCTTCTCTTCTTTTCTATTTTTTCTAAACTGAGCACCTGATGGCTTTGAGCTTTTCTTGTCCATCTTCCATTGGTTTTAATTTTGCACTCCAGTATGAACACCCATTCCCCAACCCGAGAATCACCACAACTTAAACTAATAGACCTACACCTTAGTTTACAGATTCACTTTGTCTAAGGTGTATTTCTGGGATTTCACACAACCCAGGATTCAAATCATGAATACATAATTTACAACATTATGAATGAAATGGGCTCTATTTGGAAGCAGCCGGCCCCCTCCCCTTTCGACGGGTTGTGTGTAAGACTTTAAATCATCAAACTGTAAATTATAAATTTTAAATTGTTATTGATCCCTTTACCCTTAGTCCTAAAGCGTATATTTATTTTCTTACTGTTCTTATATTTATTGTTTGTTTACTTGCACTGTTGTAACTGGAGCCTCGTCGTCTTGTCTTTCTATATACTGGACTGTATGTAGCGGAGATGACAATAAAGTTTACTTTGACTTCAGCAGCGAGCAGGCGCACCGAGGGCTCTCGCGCTCACTTTTCGCGTATAGAATTTCAAAAAAAAAACATCGGTGCAAATTAAAAGTCTGTATCATAATGTCTGGTGTTTTCGTGTTTGTTGTTTTGTTTTTATTTTCTTTAATTTTGCGAGTTATTAGATGCTGCTCCAGCCATCCAGAGAATCCCCCGCCCTCTCCTCTCTGTGCCGCAAGCAGCAGGCGCACCTCGCAAACGGAGGGCGCCCTTACTCCCAGCAAATGGGTGATAGAAAAGCGATCGGTGCCTGTACCATTCCCAATATGCGCTGGCTGACATCGGGGCAGCATGAGTACGAACATTTTTTTTTTTTTTTGCCGATGCCCGTGATGCCGCCCCCACCAAGATGTCGCCCGTATCAAAAACCGCTACTGGCTGATGTGGTGCTTTTCGCTCCTCTGTCGCCCCGGTCAAGGTCTCGCCCCGGAAGTGGTATTGATGTTGGCGGAACAGAAGCTAAGCTAACAGGCTAACGGAGCAAACATCGGAAGATGAGAGCGTAAAAGATGGCTGTCGGTTTCAGCCTGACGGTGAGTCCTTTCCTTCCGTCCGTGTGATCGGTTCTGTCTCCTGGGCAATGGGTCCCGATTTATTTATTGATCTTGGAGCACTACGCGCTAAACAAACCATACTGCGCCTGCTCAGTGTGTGAGCTAAACTAACATTAGCTTTCTCTCACACACAAACACCAACATGTTTATGTTTGCTGAGCAGTTTGAACTTGAGCTTTAATCGGCTCTGTGTGGATCCACCATAACACCGTGAAGCTCCCAGTAGGTCCCGTGCTGCTGCTGGAACTCTGCGGTCCCTGAGTTAGCACAGCGCTGGAGCCCCGGCTCGCCGTAACGTCGACGACTTAGTCGGTCACAGTGGTCACACCGTTCCTGGAGAAGCACCGAAATGTAACCTGAATGCTGAGCTTGGTTATTTAGCCTTTTCACTTACTTGCTTTAACACACTGTTTTATTTTCACATCTAGCTGTAAATGGTTTAGTTTGGATACTTTATTAGGTAAATCTTGCTAGAGGGACCCTAACCAGCCCTCTGTTTATCAGCAACGATTCGTCTGCCAGCTGTGACTCCAGCTGTTCAGTGATCACCTGTTTCATCATAAGCTGGCTGTCAAGTTTAAGCCTTTATGCTCAGATTTTATAAGATGATATATATCTCTGATTGATCAATAGGACATAAGCTGGGTGTGAAGAACATCAGAGTTTAAACCTTCATTCAGATTAAAGAATGTATCAGCAGCTGAAGGTGGAGTTACCATATTGATAATTTTATTGATCTCAATCAGTAAGGGTCTCATTGCTCTCTGTGTGTTTCAGACGACGGCGATGCGGCGTCTCGCTGAGGAAGATGTCTGTCTTCTGGAGGTCAAATGTTTGAGGACAAACAGAGGGATGGACAGGCAGCCGCAGACAGGACATCCCACTGACACACAAGAAGAGGATGGCATACCTGTCTCAGGTGATGTCATTATATCTAATGGTGTTTAAAAGGAAGGATGAATTCACCAGGGTTGATCTGATTGGCTGGTTCAGTCTGTGTGCAGGCCGCATTTGATCTGCACAGGGGAGGGTTACAGGGAGTTACCCTCCCTCCATGCTGTGTAAAGATCAGCTAAAGGAGGCAGAGCTAGCGTTTGTTCACACCCGGACTTTCCTGTTCAGGTGGGCGGATGATGGGAGAGAGAGCGGTCACCGTCGAGACTAGCGATGATGAACTGGGACGACTGGATACTGACCTGGACAGGAAGTCCAAACAGCTGAATCTGACATCCAGCAACGTGCGCGCCATCCTGCACGTGAGCAGCACGCCACCACACACACACACACACACACTTTAACGCACACTAACACATACACTCAGACATGTGTGTGTTTCAGGAGGTGATCACTGATGAGCGTGTGGTTGCCATGATGAAAGCGGCAATCAGAGACACTCAGGACCTCCCCATGTTTGTGAGTTTGTTCACCTGTTGGTGTCTACCTGTATCTGTCAGGTATTTGTTGCTTTTTTCTGTATGTATGTAAAATACATATCTTTCTGCCTGTCTCTCATCAGGAGCCAAAGATCTGGACTCGGTCCAGACTCAAACAGAGCCTTCAGGTGAGTTCAGCATCCCACAATCTTCTCTGACAGTTTACCTGTGAGCCTGACCTGTGTGTCTGCTTTCAGCCTGTGAACCGGGGTCTGTCTGCAGTGAACAAGGTAAACTCATCAACCTGTGTTGAAATGTTTTAAGTTGGATTTGAAATGTTGTTAGTTTCAGTGACGCTTTAACCTTGTACCTGTCTGTCCCGCAGGCCCCTCAGTTTATTGACATTGAACTTGAGGATAATGAAGATTCATCTGATGAAGAGTATTGTCCTGATGAAGAAGAGGAGGAAGATACAACTGAGGAGGTGAGTCTTTAACCTTTCACCTTGCTGCTGTCCTCAGGAAACTGACCTCACTGTGCAGTCATGATGTCACACATGTGAGATCCAGGTTATCAGTAAGAGACACTAATCCAAACTCTGAGAACCAGAAACAGGATGAAGAGCACCTGTGCAGTCTCACCTGCAGCAGGTGACTCTGACACTCTGTGAGGCCTCATTTCTCGCTCAAACATGATGCCACACACAAACACACACACACTCACTCGGAGTGTCAGAACTTGCATAAATGAAGATTTCAGGACTTCCATCTGTACAAACCTTTTCATCTTGACAGACATTCCTCAGTGATGCTGACAGCTTGGCTTCACCTCCCAGAATGCACCTGGACTCCCAGAACAAGTCTCCAACACACCTGAGGATGGACAGCTCCCTGCAGGTTTGCTGATGTCTGACCACCACAAAGTGGTATAGTGACCTCTGACCCTGCAAGCTGCTCTGACCTCTGGCTTATTGCTTAGAGATATGAAGGAAACCTGCACGACCAGATGAGTTCCACCTGTGCGCCTCAGCTCCTCCCTCCTCCTGAATCGTCCTTCCTGGAGAGACTCAAGGCTGTTGATGAGGAGTTGGACTGCAGCCCCTCCTACACCTACAGTCAGGTAACATATCTAACCAGGCAACACCAGGGAACAGCATATCAAACTGTTTTTAAACTCTTCCTGTTACTGAAGGACCTGTGTGATATCAGACTTTGTGTTCTCACCTTATTAAAAGGATGCGGGGTAAATACCTGTGATGTGTCCCGTCTGGTTTGATCTTGCACCTGTGTGTGTGTTTCAGTCTCTGGACAGGAAATCTGATGTTGATGGTGGCGTTGATAATGGCTCCAGCAGTTTGGCGCGCCGCACACGCTCCAAGCATCCTCTGGTAGACATACCTCTGGGTCAGCTGGAGGCGGAGCTTCTGCCTCCTGACATAACTGCCGACATGTACGATGAAAGCACTGCCCAGCGGGAGGAGGACCGTCATTGGGCAAAGTGGCTGCAGGGCCTAATGGCCCCCGACTTTGAAGGTTAGAAGTCATGATGGCGCTGGCTGCTCGAGGCTTCAAATTTTAAATGTGGTGGGGTGGCTGTAGCTCAGGAGGTAGAACAGGTCACCTACTGATTGGTTGGTGGTTTGATCCTTGCCTCCTCCAGTCTGCATGTCAAGTATCCTAACCCCAAGTTGCTCTCCGATGCATCCATTGTAGTGTGTGAATGTCGTTAGAAAGCACTCAGTTTAGACAAAGTCCTTACGAGAATGGGTGTGATTGGGTGAATGTGGCATGTTGCATAAAGAGCTTCGAGTACTCCGGGAGAGTAGAAAAGCACTATATAAGAATCAGTCCATTTACCAATTGTGAACCTGTTTTTTTTTTTTTTTTTAAAACCAATAAAAAATCAAGCTGCTGAAGCATGCTGATGGTGAACATCCAGGATTGGACAAACTTTATTGATATGTCGTAAATGAAAAACAAGCTCAGAAAAATGTTTTTGAGTTGAAAAGGAAGGTTATGGTTTTGTCTAACGGCAAACAGCTGATGTTTGTTTTCAGAAGAGGCCGAAGATGACGATGACCCCGAGTACAACTTCCCAGAGGACCTGGATGAACCCGACCTGGAGGACTACAGGACGGACCGGGCTGTGCAGATCACCAGTAGGTGATGTGCAGTTAGGAGGAGGCGGAGCTTTAGGAGTGTCAGAATCCTCACTGTGAATTCTGCGTCTTGTTTTTCAGAGAAGGAAGTAAATGAGCTGCTAGAAGAACTCTTTGAAACTGTGAGTTCTTATTTTGTTTCCGCAAATTTGACTCGATGCCGATTTACACTCACGGGATTAGTCTTTAACGTCAGTATGTGGGCGAAGCTTCAAACTTTTTCTTGTTTTCCTCTCCTCTGCAGCTCCAGGAAGAAGAAGAGGTGGTGGCTGAGGAGGAGGAGCATGAGGAAGAGGAGCCCCCGTCACAGACTGGCCCTAAGTTCAACGTGCCACAGGCTTTACGGTACTGATAGTTGCATGCCAGTGCATGATGCTCAGCTTAGAAACATACAAACACATGTTAAAAAACACAGTTTTTAAATTTTTTTTAAAAAATATCACCACAATCGCATCACCCATGGAAACATCTGGAGCTTCATGAAACCACAGAGAGAAGCAGCTGGAGTCTGATGTTTAGAACATCTGGCAGCAGCTGCTCTCTCTGGGGCGATTGTCGCTCAAGAGTTGGGAGTTCGCCTTGTAATTGGAAGGTTCCCGGTTCGAGCCCCGGCTTGGACAGTCTCTGTTGTTGTGTCCTGGGGCAAGACACTTCACCCGTTGCCTACTGGTGGTGGTCAGAGGGTCCGGTGGCGCCAGTGTCCGGCAGCCTCGCCTCTGTCAGTGCGCCCCAGGGTGGCTGTGGCTACAATGTAGCTGCCATCACCAGTGTGTGGATGTGTGTGTGACTGGGTGGATGACTGAATGTGTAAAGCGCTTTGGGGTCCTTAGGGACTAGTAAAGCGCTATATAAATACAGGCCGGAACGTAAATAAAGATAAAACAAGCCGTACGAAATGGACAAAGAGAATAGAGAACAGCAAGCGAGGGAGAGCACTTGCTATTATTCATGACGGCATTGAACAGCTATGCATCAATACCAGTGTCTTTAATTTTCCACAAATGACAGTAAAAGAAATTTCTGAGAGGGTTCCATCGATTATTGAGAATAACCCAGAGCTAAAAAAAGTTGTTGTTCACGCTGGAGCTGCTGACATCTTTCTGAAAAAATCCGAAATTTTGAAGAAGGACTTCTTGGATTTACTTCAGAACTTTAACCACAAGGTAGAACTCCACATATCTGGACTAATTCCAGCAGCGCCCTGAGATGAAGAATATAGCAGGATGAAATCGTTCAGCAGGTTTGTTAAAACTGTCTGTGCTGAAAGGTCAATTCGATATCTAAATAATTTAAAGATTTTTTGTGGAAGGAAGCACCTGTTTACAAGAAATGAACGTAACATTAATAAGAAAGATCAGAGGCTTTATCTTCTGAACTTGTTGTCTCATGTGAACTCACCGCCCTGTTCTCAAATTGAGACAAAGACGTCAGTATCAGCTGAGACACACAGTGGATGCCAACCTGCTGGATCACACAGAGACTATGACGTACTTGCACCCTTCAGCGATAAGCCCGCCAGAGACATATCAGCCGACCCAAAAACAACGGTGCCTGACGACTTTCGAAAGAAACACAGAGTTTCAGCAACTCCAAGTGAACCCCTTCAAACCCAAATAAACAGAGGGATTCGTCGGACCACACCCACCTACTAATTATAAACAATATGGCTCTCCACTCCACCTAACCGAGTCTGAAAGGTTAAAGCAGAGTGGTTAAGTCTATATTTTTAGTTGATATCACTGAAAAAGAAATTGCAGCAATTCTAAAAAAGACTAAAAATAAGGCATCTACTGATTGCGATGGTTTAGATATGGTTATAGTTAAAAAGACATTGGATTGTATAATTACTCCTCTTTGTTATATTTTCAATCTTTCATTCCGTACTGGCATATTTCTTGAGAGAATGAAAGTGGCAAAAGTGATACCTCTGTATAAAAAGGGAGATAAACATAGTTTTAATAATTATAGGCCAGTGTCACTTCTGTCACAGTTTTCTAAAATACTTGAAAAACTTTTTGTGGAAAGACTTGATAGCTTTATTGAAAAACATCAATTACTAAGTGAAGTCAATATGAATTTCGGAAGAACAGATCAACGGTATTAGCATTGATGACTACTATTGACGACATTTCATGTGCAATAGATAATAACAAATATACAATAGGGGTATTTATTGACTTAATAAAGCTTTTGATACGCTGCAACATTCTGTTTTGATTTCTAAGCTTAATACTTATGGGGTGAGAGGAATTAAACTGGTTAAGTAGTTATCTAGAATGTGCATTATTTAGGCAATTCCTCTGAAAGACATAAAGTTGAATGTGGGGTTCCTCAAGTGTCTGTTTTGGGATCAAAACTTTTTAATTTATATATAAATGATATTTGCGATGTGTCCAAAATGTTTTCGTTGTTTTGTTTTGTTTGCAGATGATACAAATTTTTATTGTGCTGGGGATAAATTGAAGGAATTGGCTGAATTAATGGTTTCTGAAATGGAAAAAGTAAAAAAAAAATGGTTTGAAGTAAACAAATTATCTTTGAACTTGGCAAAAACGAAATTTATGATTTTTGGAAATCAGGTAAAAGAGGATGAAGTAACTCTGTCCATTGATGGAGTTCCAATTGAGAGAGTTACTGAACTCCATTTTTGGGGGTAGTATTGGATGATAAATTAAAATGGAAATCTCATATTGAACATGTTAGAAAAAAGATGGTTAAAAATATATATTTTGCGTAATGTCAGAGATGTACTAGATTATAAGGCAATGCGTATTTTATATTTCTCACCAATTTTCTCCTATCTCAGTTATTGTGCTGAAGTGTGGGGGAATACATATGCAACTAATATAAATCCTCTATACTTGTTACAGAAGAAAGTGGTACGAATGGTTCATAATGTTAAATATAGAGTACATACAAATAATCTGTTTATAAAAATTGAAATTGTTGAAATTTGAAGACTTAGTGAAATTACAGACATTATTATTTATGTTCAAGACAAGAAATAATACATTACCTTTTAAGTTACAAAGTTTGTTTGTATTGTGTTCAGGAAGTGGGGATAGCAGAAGGAAGTTTGACTTTAAGCATCAGTTTGCTAGGACCACACAAAGGCAAATGTGTCCGACAGTTAAAGGTATAAGAATATGGAATTCTCTTCAAGATAATCTTAAGAGCTGTACAAATATATACACCGTTTTAAAATGTGTTACATACTTGAAAGGATAAATCAATATGAGGAACATAAAAGTAATCTGGGCTAAATGTGGAAGGAAAATTTTTCATTGCCATTTAGTGCTGTATATTGTGATTATACTGATTTGTTGTTAGTTTTGCATTGTTACATAAAGATACATGTTAGAGGGTTTTTGGGTTGTTGGCGCCCTCTTGTAAGAATAATTAGATTGCAGATAGGGGTCAGGGGCTAATAAGAATTTATTCTTCTTCCTGCTCCTTTTCACCCATGGCTGCAGTGTTATATTAATGGGCAGGAGGATTTGTATGAAGGAAATGAAACACTGTTGAACCATGTGTGAAATAAATAAATGAAATGAAAAGAAATGATATCTGATACCGACCAGACGCCGTTATCAGATTGCATCATTCCTACCAAAATGTGTACAGTCACTCTCATTCATATACTGAAAGTAAAACACCAGTTATTATAAGCAATAGATCCTTACACACTAAAAGTACTTATAATCAAACAGTACAGAATCTGAATATAATACTGTGCTAAAATAATCTCTCAATCACTGAAAGAAATATTAAAACAGCTGCACTAAATATTAGATCCCTACACTGCAAAAACCCACCTCCTTAATGCTACATAAATACACTTATTTTTGGTGAAGATTTGCTTAAAACAAGTGAAATTATCTGCCAGTGGAGTAAGTGTTTTTTTTAATCAAGATTTCTTGAAATAAGAACAATATCTAGATTTAAATAAAGCTAAAAATAAGTCTTTTACACTTAGAACACTTGAAACTTAAAATAAGCTTTAACCACTTGTTCTAAGATAAATATATTATCTTATTCTAAGGAACAAATCACGGCAAATAATCTAAAAATTAGTACATTAAATCATTTTAAAGATACACTGCAAAAAGTACCCATCTTAAAATAAGTTTAAAAAAAATAGATTGTAGTCTAAATCTTCTTAAATTTAGTGAAATAATCTGCCAGTGCAGTAAGATAATTACACTTGATAAGAATTCTCAAAATAAGAAAAATAAAACCAAATGAAAGCAGGCAAAGTATACTGTGTACATGACCTTTATTGGAAACAAACCCTCCAAACAGTAACAAATATTTCAGTCAATCATAGTACACAAAAAGTTAAAGACACATAAGTGTAACATTGTTATTTTGTGTTCCTTTTCGAACTGCTAAACCAGTTAGCTACTCAACATAAAAAATGTAATAAAAAGAGCATTTGCAATTTTAAACAGAATTTGCAGAACAGATGTGTTTAAATAAAAAAGTACTTTGTATTACATTAATAAGAATTTTTTTAAAAAAAGAATTCAAGTGTAAATTGCAACTTCAAAGCTATCAGGTCCAAACCTTACAACACAGACCTAAGTTATATCTTGCTCAAACAGCTCTACGTTTCAATAAACATTTCTACAGCCTGCCATGACTTTTTTGTATGAGCCTGTGGTGTCTTGCTCATGGATTTTTAACACTTCAGTCTGCGTTGCCACACATTTAGGATAGGTAAGATGCAGGGTGTAGTAGTATGCCATAAGATACAGCAAACCTTCTCCAAGGTCATCTGTGGCAAATGTGGTGATGGGAGTGGTTCCAACTGCAATAAGACAACGGGACCCTTCAAAGAGCAGAACAGGGCTGACGCTGGATCTTCTGTTGGCTATATTCTTCCTATAGCTGCAGAAAAGGCTAACATTGTTATCTTTTTACAAAAAAACAGCTAAACATGAGAGGTTTTTGGACAAAGTTTGTGTTCTCCATTCTTTAAGCACCGGTTTGAGCACCGTTCAAGCACCAGCATCGTTTCAAAAGTACCGGTTTGGCACCAGTATTGGATAAACCCTAAACGATACCCATCCCTACTCATAAGTAACTGATCCTATTATGGCTCTCTACTTGTTTGTTTTTAATTTTTCATATAAATTATTGTCTTGATTATTGTTTTATCGTAAATGCTTTCTTGTAAATGTTTTCTTGTATTTTTAACTTTAAGTGATTTATGTTCTATTTTCATCATTATCATCATTGTTTATTTATATAGCACTTTAAAAACACACAAGGCTGACCAAAGTGCTGAACAATAGAAACATAATAGATACCATAAGAATAATAAATACGATAAAATAATAAACATAGCGAAAACAATAAAATACACGTCAGTCAACCACTGAGTCAAAAGCCAGTGAATAAAAATGCGTTTTCAATCTGGATTTAAAAACCAGCACTGATGTCGATTGCCTAATGTGAAGAGGAAGATTATTCCAAAGCTTAGGAGCCACGATAGAGAACGCTCGGTCTCCTCTCAGTTTCAGCCGTGATTTGGGGACTGAGAGCAACAGCTGCTCAGCTGACCGGAGCGAACGAGTGGGGACATAGGGCTTCAGCAAACCAGACAGATACGCAGGTGCCAGACCATTTAAACATTTAAATTTTATTTTATGTGTTTTATTTTAATCATGTAAAGCACCTTGAATTGCCTTGTGCTGAAAGTGTACTATACAAATAAAGTTGCCTTGCCTTGCCTAATCACGAGCCGAGGTGTGAAAACGGGTGTGGGTCCCAATCAGCCAGGGTTTCAGGTGAGCTCATTGTGAAACCCGACCCCACCCTATCATGTGATTTCCTGAGGTCAGATGGCCCAGGGTGTGAGTGGGCGTTAAGGCGTCTGGGGAGGGAACTCAAAACTGGATTATAGATGGCAGACAGTTGGTGTCGTAAACCACCGCCTCTGTTCAAAGATGGTCGCTCACAGGGGACATAAATGGCTTCTTTCAAATCCTCTTTCAAACCATCTGTCCTCTCTGTCCAAAATGTGAACGTTGGCATCCTCAAAAGAGTGACCTTTGACCTTTAGATGCAGGTGGACTGCTGAGTCTTGTCCAGTGGAGGTGGCTCTTCTATGTTGCGCCATGCGCTGGTGAAGTGGCTGTTTGGTCTCTCCGATGTAGGTAGAAGATCATCAGGGGGTCCTTTTGTCCCTCTTTGGGCGGAAACTCCCACTGGGTTTAAATCTGGGACTCTCCACTATTTGACCCTTAGAACTGAAGAAGCTTGTTGGATGAGAGGTGAAACGTCTTCAAGCAACTTAAAGAAGTCCAGACGCTTTTCTTTCCAAGCTTCTTAGACTACAATGACCTGGATTACTGAGAACCTTCACAGACTTTATGCCCTGTGCTTATCTTCAAAGTCATGCTGCTCTATTGTATGTTAATTGCCCCTTGGGGATAAAGGAAGTTTTTCTGATTCTGACTCTGATCTGATTCTGTATCATTGATGTCAAGATTATATGATGTAAAGGTGGTTTCATCATAGTTGCTGTGATCTGAACATGTATGAAGAGACTTCAAGGCGTGAGGTGAACACCTGTGTGCGCGCGCACACACACACACACACACACACACACACACACACACACACACACACACACACAGTGGCGCACGGTGCTGCCTCCCGTTGGGACGGCACAGCAGAGAAGTGCTGTGGCTGTTTGGGTCGGGAGGAAGACAAGTGTCCTCTGCTGCTGCTTCTTCACACAGATCTTGTGAAAAAGAGTCACGCTGAGAGGAAACAATTTGTCTATGATGCTCCACCTACTTACACGTGAAATACTCGGTGGCCAAGTATCAGACTGCAGAACATGTGATACACGCTCGCTTACAGTGTCTCTATTTGCTGCCCGTAGCTTTGAGGCACCGTTAGCCAACATGCTAACAGAGCGGCGGCAGACGGTCAGAAAGCAGTACGAAGCTCAGCAGCAGCGGAGAGCCTTGCAGGACACGACCAATCACCTCTCCTCAACTCTGAATGACACGCCCACCCATCCTCACAATACCATTGCTTCTGTCTTAGTGCTGCCACGTCGCATTGGCCCCTCCCTCCAACTGGACCACACCCAGAAACTGCAGCTACAGCAGCAGCTGCAGCAGGTATGGAAGGTTACCTGTCTCACCCACTTATTCTCCAGGTGTGTTTGCCTGATATCATGTGACCCTTTCTCTCCTAGCATGTGCAACTGCTGACGCAGGTTCACCTGCTGAGTCGCCACATTGCTGCCCTGAATCATGAAGCCTCCATCACCAAACGCTACCTGGTCAGTAAACTTATTACTTGTTATTAATCTCTGTCTCTATTCCACGGCATGTCTTTATCCTGTCTTCCTTCTCTCACCCCCAATCGGTCACAGTAAATGGTCCCGCCCCTCTCTGAGCCTGGTTCTGCCGGAGGCTTCTTTCTGTTAAAGGGGAGTTTTTCCTTCCCACTGTCGCCAAAGTTCTTGCTCATAGGGGGCCATATGTTGGGTTTTTTTCTCTATTATTGTATGGTCTATCTTACAGTTGAGGCTGGGTGTCATTACTGATTTCTACTGATTTTCTATTCGATTCAGACTCAGTCTGAAATATTATAACTCTGATCATTTATCAGCACATATCCATATTTTGTATCTATAAAACAAAGCTGACACTGTGAGACTTCATCAGAGGTGTGACCATCACAGCAGACGTCTTTGTGTCTGAAGCAGGTTTTCCTGTCCTGGCTTTTTATAGCAGAGAACCTTAAAAATATTCTGCAGTCGATCAAAAACTGAAGAAAACCATGAATCAACATGTGAACATGACCTGATGCTGCTGGAGTGAAGCAGAGTCACAGAGGTTTGATTACAGACACAGCTGAGCAATCATTGAAGTCTAAATGTCTTCAGTTTAAACAGCAGAAATGAGGCTTTGCTGTCAGAGGACGACAGCACCGAACACAGCAGCAGAGCGTGATCAGCAGAGAATAATGCAGAAAACAGAGATTTGATGGTAAACTGGTCTCTGAGTGGACTGAGGGAGAGAGAGCTGTGCAGGAAGTAAAACAGCCAAAGTCAGAGAGAATTCATGACGACGTTTCTCAAACGTGAAGTTTGAGCTTCTTTCTGGTTCAGTCAGTTTTGGTCAGAGAGACGAAACCTGCAGAATCTGAGTGTTTCAGCCCCGACGGCTCGTCTGTGGACGATCCACGCTGTGGACGATCCACGCTCTGTGTTTCTGCTCTCATCTCCTGGTTGAGCTGATTCTGGAGTTTCTGATAAAATACATTTATATTTAAATCCAGGATTTAATGAATCGAGATCACTTTATTCAGACTGAAATCGATTTAAATCAGGAAATTCATTATTTTTTTAAACCCAGCCCTTACAGTTTAAAGCACCTTGAGGCGACTTGTTGCTGTGTGAATAAGATGAAACTGAACCAGCACTAATGAGCACCTCCACTATCAGGAGGAGCTGCAGCACTTCGCCCGCCATCAGGAGCAAGGCTGCGCCTTCAGCTGTTTCAGGGCATGTAACCTGCAGGGTGCACTGGACCTCCTGCACGAGGTGGAGCAGAGGGACGAGCCTCCACCTGCTCCTCCCACTCGAGCCTCCAGACGCTGGCTCCCCCAGATGACCGCTGCAACCAACAGTAAGGGCAAGCTACCTGTCAGCCATGTTTGATGCACCAAACAGATTCAGGTTCAGATTCTTGTTCTGGTTCTGTTTAGGTCTTGCCTTCCCTCTGCTGGCTGCCGACACCGCCTGGCTGTTCGCCACACGACCCGTGTTCCTATACCCAGAACTACTTCCTGTCTGCAGCCTAGACCCCGCCCTCCACAGCAGGAACCTGAGAACATTATACACGCCAGGAGAGGATTGGTAAAACACACACACTTCCTACATTTTATTTTTTCACATGCACTTTGTGTAAATTTATGGTTTCTGTTCTTCATTGAACTCAGTAAAAACATATTTCCCATCATGCCTCTGTGCAGTCTCATCGTTCTCGGCCTGAAACACTTCGAGGGAGCATTTCAGTCCGACGAGCTTATCAGTTCATACCTGCTCTGTAAGAGTCGATGGAACTTCAGGAAGCACGTCAGAGAGATGAGCAGCCCAAGAGCACCTGACAATGTCATCAAGGTGACATCAGAGTGACCTCACTATGCACCGTGTGACATCATTAGCAAACGTTACATTTCAAATGAATGACTCGGGGCCCAACTTTGTGGTTGTTTTCAGACATTTGTGACGAAGGGCGTCGTCCCGCCGCTGCCCCTCGCCTGCAGCAGAGTCCAGCAGGAGGACCAGCGCCCCCCGGTGGACAGAGATGGTGAAAACATGCCAAACTGGCTGAAGGTTTGAATAGCTAATCCCGATCGTGATCCAGATCCACACCTATAATAGAATATAATAGAATTCCCCTTTATTGTGTGGCTCTGTCTACATCCATTCAGACCCAGGTACAAATCTGCTGGGAGCAAAAGTTGCCGGTTTAGTTTTTGAAAGGACCAGTTTGAACCTGCTAGCCAATTCCAATCTAAAGTTTTTCTTTAAGCGTGACCTGTTGATTCAGATTTTGTGTCTCAGAACTTTGTGTAGTTTCATGCGCTGCTATACGAGTATTGCTCAAACATCATAATCTGAGGCACAGATTGTTATTCGATTATTCTCGTCTGCAGAACAGTCGCCCAAGCATCCAGAAGACCTGCTCAGATGCCCGTTACCCCTCCTGGCTTCCTCCAGGCTGCACTCTCAGGCTCCACCCCAATTATATCAACAGGTACCGCCCCCGGCCCCGCCCCCACAGGCGCGTCTTCGCACTGGCTCATAATGAATCTCTGCTGCCACTCGCCAAAGCACAGGAAGATCCGCCGGTGGAGCCACACGGAGAGAAACAGGTGGACATGCGCTTTTTACCTGTTTCAGGTGTCACGTTATTTTCTGCCCCCACTGCTGTGTCAGGAGCCCACAATACACCACAAACCGTGTCTGCACTGGAGAGCCCCACCCCCTCGACACTTCTACTGCCCATTCCCTCTCTCACAAGTCCTAACACTACAAACACACTGAAGCCGGGCTGCCTCCTCCTCCAGATGGTGTGGACTCCCCCAGCTCCTCCCACCTCCCCCCAAAATGTTTTGGAGCATCACATCCACGGGCCAATCAGTGGGCAGCAGGAAGAGGTCTTTTCTAAGCAGGAAAAGCTAAAGCAGGAAGAGGAGGAGAGCATGGTCTTGGTGTCAACACTCAGCCTGACGTCATGTACAGGAGAGGTGGGAGAAGAGGAGAGGCGGGAGGAGCAGAGACAGGAACAGGAGGAAAAGGAAATTGTTGTTGGTGTCAGTTTGAATGGAGGAGAAAACAATGGTCAGGAGCAGGAGCAGTGGGGACGGGGAGGAGAGGGGGGGGAAGGAGGTGAAGCAGGTGAGAATGAGCAGGGTGGAGAGGAAGAGGAAGGGAGACAGAGGGAGGAGAGGAGTGGAGCGAGAGACAACGGTGGAGAGAAGGATAAGGACGAAGATCAGGACCGGCATGGAGATGATGATGATGATGAGGACTTTGATGACCTCACACAGGATGAAGATGAGGAAGAAGTGATGTCATCAGCATCAGAGGAGTCTGTTCTGTCGGTTCCAGAGTTACAGGTAGATAGAAAGTCTACCTTAAAAGTTTCCACCTTTTGTGATTTAGTGGTGTTGTTTATGCTCATTAATGGCTGCGTACCGCAGGCCTTCATGTTGGCAGTAATTAAACCACTGCTCACGCTAAATCACAGCAACAGTCACCTTAAGGCGCTTATTATTGTAAGGTAGACCCTACAATCGTACTTGTTGTTAATCTCTGTCTGTCTTTATCCTGTCTTCCTTCTCTCACCCCAACCAGTCACAGCAGATGGCCCCGCCCCTCCCTGAGCCTGGTTCTGAGAGGTTTCTTCCTGTTAAAAGGGAGTTTTTCCTTCACACTGTTGCCAAAGTGCTGCTCACAGGGGGTCATATGATTGTTGGGTTTTCTCTGTATGCATTATTGTAGGGTCTACCTTACAATATAAAGCGCCTTGAGGCAACTGTTGTTGTGATTTGGTGATGTTTAAATAAAAGTGAAACGGGTTTTATTGCCGGCCTCCTCATTGGTCAGAAGTTGCCTCTGATCATGTATTTTTACTCCGACACAGAGAGAAAAGTTCAGGTTTGAGGAAACAAAGACTAAAGATTTTCTCGTGTTCTTGTGTCTGAGGCAGAAACTGAAGCTGAATAGAAAACATTTTTTAAATGTCTTTCCTTTTAGTAGAAGCTCATCAGCACAAACAGCTGCTGAAATGATAGACAGAGACTTTATTGATCCTAAAATGGACATTTGTGTTACAGCCAGTGTTGGGCAAGTTACTTTGAAAAAGTAATTACTTATAGTTACTAGTTACTTCTTCAAAAAAGTAACTGAGTTACCATATTCTAAAAGTAATTAATTACTTGAAAAGTAACTATTGCGTTACTTTAAAAAACATTTAACCCTCTGGGGTCCAGGGTATAATTGACCATTTTTAACTACTTTTGATTTTCCCTCCACATTTCACCTTTAAAAACGATTTACTTTGCCTTGTTTAGTATCATCCTTTTCAGCACAACCTCACGTGTCTGAATTTACAGTCATGTTTTCATTTTGACATACTGTATTAACAGAATTGATCTAAAATCAGACAAAAAACATAAAATCAGAGTAGAAAAAATGATATTTTCACTGTAACAACCACAAACATGTTTAATGAATCATATTTCATAACTTTAAATGCAAATATAAACTGCCAATTTTAAAATCCTATGCACAAGTTTTGCAAACAAGTCATTTGCATCCATTTACCTTTTACCTTGATTTTTTAAATAACCATTTCAAACTATTTAGAGAACAATCAGCTGTTCTTCAATAAGATGCCACAAATTATTTGTGCCAAATATTTCTGTCCACTATAAAGGAAACATCACAGCTTGATACCTGCAGGTCTGACAGCAGCAGGTGTGTCACTGCTGTTTCTACCTGGAGACAGCAGTCGCCTCATTGTTCCGACACACAACACAAAACTATCCACAACACTACACACTAACTACACAAGACAACACATTAACTACACACTCCAAACACGCTAAACGTCACAAATCTCTCACATCTCAAAACTCGCTCTCTCTCTTTTTCTGCTGTCTCTCTCTCTTGCTCTCTCGCCGTCACTCCTAAAACTTTCCCTGTTTTTTTTTTTTTGTTTGTTTGTTTGTTTGTTTTTTGCTCATAAGCAGAGAGTGCTCGCTGCGCTGTCCTTAGACAGTAAACGTGACGAAACTATTGAGGAAAAACACGCGTATATATTGTTTATCATGACTCTGGTTTTACAGTTTATAAACTGGTATATATCACCTTGTTGCTTTGTCATCTTTAAGTGGTCATGTGATTGGCTTACCACGACTACTTTATTCTTCCTCAGTCAAACAGCAGCACTCATGCGATTGTTTTGCCCCCTGAGCTCCAGGTGTTGTGCCAGAAAGTCATCGTCGGGCAGAAAGTGATTGCCGTCCACGGGAGCGCAGCTGCTTAAAGGTGTAGCGCCCAGATTACTTACAGCTACTTCCTGCAGCTGATATAAGCTGCTGTAAGCTGAACACAGCTTCAACCGTCTGTTTGTTGAAAAATAGTAACGGACCGCATTTTCTTGTTAGTAACTGTAACGGCATTGTAACGATAGGAATAGCAATTAGTTAGATTACTCATCACTGAAAAAAGTAACGCCGTTACTTGTAACGCCGTTACTTGTAACGCCGTTACTTGTAACGCCGTTATAACCATCACTGGTTACAGCAGCATGATCAAGTTTAAGTAAGAGTAGGATGATGCTCAGGGGGTTTGAGAATGGTGTTTCTGAGAAAAACATCACCAAACCCTTAGCTGGGTTTGAATCCAGAGGACACAGTCAGAAGAAACATGAATGTTAATGAAGATCAGTTTGGTTTTTAAAGTAAACCAAAACAAACTGAAGGACAGACGTTTTCAGGGAGACGTTTGTGAATGATTCACTGATTTAGATATCGGTAACTCTCGGCAGTGAAATCTGTTTTCACGAGGAGGCGTTTGGATTTGTTTAAAAGTATTAAAAGCACGGCTGAAAAGAAAAGTTATGCTGATGAGGTGCCGAGGGTTTGGATAACCTCTGACCTTTGACCTTTAGGAGACAATGAAGCAGCTGACGTGGCTTGCGGCGGAGCAGCGGCTCTGTACAGATGGCGACTCAGAGGAGGAGCACTCTCCCACCTCTCCAGGGTCGCAGGAGGAGGAAGAGGAAGAGGAGGAGGGGCCAAAAGGAGAGGACTCAGGGGAGGGGCGGAGCAAAAAAGCAGGTTTAGACGAGGAGACGCCGTCCAGAGAGCGGACGCCCGGAGGAGTAGGGGGGCGATGTCCCGGACGAGGACGAGGTGGGTCTGCGTCTGAACACCGTTTAAAACACTCGCCATCTGTGACTGAATACTTCCTGTTTCTTATTTTCTGTCATCTCTGCAGGCCGAAGCCAACCTCATCGTGGCCTCAGGAGGAGCCGTCAGGAGCGCCACAGCAAAGATGGCGCCAAACTGCTGCTGCTGTATGACGAAAACATCCTGGACAACGACCCGCACAGAGAGAGCAAAGACATGGCGTTCGCACAGAGTTACCTCAGCAGGGTGAGCAATGGACGTTAAATCGTCCCGCTGTTTGCTGAGCTCCCGTCTTTGCACACGTGGTCTCTCCAGACGCTGACATCATCGCCTCCGAACCTCCTTTCAGTTTCCTGCGTTTCTTGTGATAAATGAGAAAACGTTCGTGGCTGCTCCTCCAGCAGGATTGGTCAGATTTTAGTGAATGATCACTTGATAGGTCTCCACCCACCCCTCCACCATGTGGGAGGTAGAGCAGGTCAACTACTGATTGGAACGCTGGTGGATCGCTGGCTCCTCCAGTCTGCATGCCAAATATCCTTGTGCAAGATATTGATGTTCTCCGATGCGTCTATCGGAGTGTGAATGTCGTTAGAAAAGCACTCAGTTTAGAGTCAGTGCCTATCAGAATGCGTGTTGTTGGGTGAATGTGTTGTATAGAGCGCTTTGAGTACTCCGGGAGAGTAGAAAAGCGCTATATAAGAATAAGTCAATTTACCACACACTGTGCTCGTGGTCATGTTTGTGGTTTCACCTGTGAATCATCACCTGGATGAGAACGTCATTGACGTTCAGCTGCTTTTGCTTCGGCACATAAACGGTGCAACGTGTCCGGTCTTCCCTTCGGGCTCTTTGGTTCGTGTTTGCATGGATTATTGTTAGCATTGTAATCTCTGAGGATCACAAACAACAGCATCGTCAATGACTCCCGCATCGCGTCTCCCGGGATTTGTGTCTAGCTTTTGTTGTTCTGCGTGTTAGAAGGAGCTAGGAGGAGTGACCACAGCAGCACGACGTCTGTGGGTGAATGAGAGGGAAAGATTGATGGGGTAATGTAAGTGGAATCTGTAGTGCCGCCACACGGACACTGGAGGGCAGTAAAAGTAAGATAAGATAACCTTTATTAGTCCCACACGTAGCAAAAAGTGGACAGTGCAAACTTCAACTGTGAGAGACAGAATGTGAAAAAAAAATCCATGAATTCACATGGTAGGATTTGTAAAGAATTTATTCGTAAATCAGGGTGGAAAATAAGTATTTGGTCACCTCAAACAAGGAAAATCCCTGGCTCTCACAGACCTGTAACGTCTTCTGTAAGAAGCTTTTCTGTCCCCCACTCGTTACCTGTATGAATGGCACCTGTTTGACCTCATCATCTGTATAAAAGACACCTGTCCACAGCCTCAACCAGTCAGACTCCAAACTCCGCCATGGCCAAGACCAAAGAGCTTTCGAAGGACACCAGGAAAAGAATTGTAGACCTGCACCAGACTGGGAAGAGTGAATCTACAATAGGCAAGCAGCTTGGTGTGAAAAAATCAACTGTGGGAGCAATCATCAGAAAATGGAAGACATACAAGACCACTGATAATCTCCCTCGATCTGGGGCTCCACGCAAGATCTCATCCCGTGGGGTCAAAATGATCATGAGAACGGTGAGCAAAGATCCCAGAACCACACGGGGGGACCTGGTGAATGACCTGCAGAGAGCTGGGACCAAAGTAACAAAGGTCACCATCAGTAACACACTACAACGGCAGGGAATCAAATCCCGCAGTGCCAGACGTGTTCCGCTGCTGAAGCCAGTGCATGTCCAGGCCCGTCTGAAGTTTGCCAGAGAGCACATGGATGATACAGCAGAGGATTGGGAGAATGTCATGTGGTCAGATGAAACCAAAGTAGAACTTTTTGATATAAACTCAACTCGTCGTGTTTGGAGGAAGAAGAATACTGAGTTGCATCCCAAGAACACCATACCTACTGTGAAGCATGGGGGTGGAAACATCATGCTATGGGGCTGTTTTTCTGCCAAGGGGACAGGACGACTGATCCTTGTTAAGGACAGAATGAATGGGGCCAAGTATCGTGAGATTTTGAGCCAAAACCTCCTTCCATCAGTGAGAACTTTGAAGATGAAACGAGGCTGGGTCTTCCAACATGACAATGATCCAAAACACACCGCCCGGGCAACAAAGGAGTGGCTCCGTAAGAAGCATTTGAAAGTCCTGGAGTGGCCTAGCCAGTCTCCAGACCTCAACCCCATAGAAAATCTGTGGCGGGAGTTGAAAGTCCGTGTTGCTCGGCGACAGCCCCAAAACATCACTGCTCTTGAGAAGATCTGCATGGAGGAATGGGCCAAAATACCAGCTACTGTGTGTGCAAACCTGGTAAAGACCTATAGTAAACGTTTGACCTCTGTTATTGCCAACAAAGGTTATGTTACAAAGTATTGAGTTGTATTTTTGTTATTGACCAAATACTTATTTTCCACCCTGATTTACGAATAAATTCTTTACAAATCCTACCATGTGAATTCATGGATTTTTTTTTCACATTCTGTCTCTCACAGTTGAAGTGTACCTCTGGTGCAAATTACTGACCTCTGTCATCATTTTAAGTGGGGGAACTTGCACAATCGGTGGCTGACTAAATACTTTTTTGCCCCACTGTAGGTGGTGGAGTTGGTATTTCCTTTAATCGCTTGGATGGCGTAAAAAGAAAAGAAGTGACATTTGATTTTACAGGTGTGGCGTGGCGCTCGTTCAAGTTCGTACAGTCTGTACGAGGGGGCCGGTCTTCACTTTGTTTGTTTTTATGGCAACAGTATTCACCGTCTCTCCTTAGAACATGTGGGCCCATGATGTTCCTCCTGTGTGTCAACAGGTGCGTGAGGCACTGCATGATGTACCTGAGCAGGTGGAGGAGTTTGTGTCTCTGCTGAGTGAGTTTGAGCAGGTGGGAGATGGACAGGAAGTGATGCAGCTGTTCAGGAAACTGCGCTGTATCCTGGGAAACCGGACAGACCTCCTCCAAGACTTCGCCGCTTTCCTGCATCCTGACCAGGCGCTGCTGTGTGGACTGGTGAGCAGCTCGTGTGGTTTTTATCATTGGAGTTAAACTCGCTGGTTTTCCTGTTGATGACAGCCCAAGGTGTTCTGTATCAACTCCACGCTTCGTACTGATGTCCACAATTCCTTTTTTATTTCCGCTCACAATCATGGAGCACCGTGAAAACTAGAAGCAAGTAAAATAATACCATTGGCACATACAACATCCGTTTCAGACACTTATGTCTTTTAACAAAGTGCACAAGTGCTTAACAATTTAACAAGCATAATTTTACCGTGTACGCTTTGTAAACCAGCAGTAGAAAAGTTGAAGAGCCCTAAAAGTCCGTCTTGTCTCTGCCGCTCACAACTTGTTGTTCCTGTGACTCCAGAGGAGGTGACTACTCCACAATCATGTTCACAGAAACTTTCTTTTGTAAGAAAAAATGTATCACTGGACTCAAAGGTGATCCTTTTCCACTGTAAGTGTACACAAACATGAATACTAAATAAAGCAAAACAATATAACGATCTCAGGCGCTGGCTTCTGGTGTTGTCATGGCAACCCACACAATTGCATTTCAGCATCAGCTACATGTTCATTAAGTTTCCTCATAAAGGCTCCAAGTGATGAATTCAAAATGTGTTTTTACAAATCTCTAATCCCTAAAGCTCCGACTGAAGTTAAAGTCAGCCTCAGCCAATCACAGAGCCCCTCATGTGAGGACCTGTTAGGAGGCTGAAGAGTTTCCTAATGAGAGGAGAGAACAGCTGAAGGATGACACTCCTTTTATCTCCATGTTCACAAAGGGCAGATTTTCTTTAGAGAATCATTGATCACAGGGCTTAAATCTGGGACTCTCCACATTTGACTCTTAGCACTGAAGAAGCTTCTCGGATGAGAGGTGAAACGTCTTCAAGCAACTTAAAGAAGTCCAGACGCTTTTCTTTCCAAGCTCCTTAGACAAGAATCATCGATCGTTTTCTTATTTTAAGGTGCGCTGATTGATTTAGCTCATACAGCAAAGCATTCCACCTTAAGAGTTGCCGTAGCTGCCAGCAGGACGGTGAATGTCTCTAGAGGCTGACGCAACTGCTTCCTCTGTACAGGCCGCCATGCTCAGACTGCGCCCATCTGTTCAGGCGAGCTGGGGCATGAGTGCATGCACTCAGTCTGCCATGATCGTGCAGTTACAGATGGCGTTCCAGCATCAGAACAAAGCACTATGGATTCTTAAACAGGAAGTAAAAAAAACGGCATGTCAGCGGTGTGCTGCAGAACTCGAGCGGCGCCGTTTGAATAAACAAACGTCCCCGTGCCTCGTTTCATGTGCTCCGTGAAAGTATCCATATCACTGCAGCTTTTTAGCTCCGTAACAACGAGTTCACATCATGGTGATGCCTCCATCCATTCGCAGGTCACAAGAATTTAACGGTGTTTTCACTCTTCATGCTTCTGCAGTTCGACGAGCAGCAGGCGTTTGAGCGCAGCCGCCGTTTCCTTCGACAGCTGGAGATCAGCTTTGGAGACAATCCGTCGCATTACCAGAAGATCATCAAAGCTCTGCAGATAGGCCAGGACCTCAGTCCCACCAGCCTCCACGAGGTACGAGGTCTTTGAACCAGATTAACCAGACAGGTGGAACTAACCTGTGCTAATCTCAGCTGTTTCATGTTTTCAGCTCAAAGCTCAGATGTCTATGCTGCTCAAAGGCCACACCCATTTACAAGCTGAATTCTGGGTGTTTTTTGACGAGCTCCGCCCACCTCCAGCACATCCTGGACAGTTTGAAGAAACCCATTGGCCAGAAGATGGAGGCGGCGGGTTGGAAGGTGGAGAGGGCGTCAGCCAAAATTCAGGAGGCGGGGCCAGTGGCGGGTTTGAGGAGGTGACGTTGCCAGAACTAGAAGAGGAAGAGGAGGGACATAAGATCCAACCAATGACAAACCGGCGTCAAAGAAGGAAGATGGACTCTCACAGAAACTACAAGGTCTGAAGGGGGTCAGATTATTTCCTGTCTGCTCCTTTTTATCAATCTTTTAGGGGAGAGCTGTACTCCAGGTCGTTTGTAGAAAAACACAATCCACAGCGTTACAAAGTCAGAATCCACGTCTGTTTTTTTGGAAATCTGGATCCGTTATGACTCCAGATCTTTTGGAAGTCGGGATCCAGGATTGTTTGCTTATTTCTGCTGACGTCCTGCCACTATGAGCAGCTGTGTTTTCAGCCCTGTGATTGGTCAGATTTACATTGTTACTGTTTTCAACCCTGTGATTGGACAGATTTACACTATTCTTTGCAGGGCTGTGATTGGTCCGATAAAGACTGGGCCTGCCCTTGTCGTGATTCAAAGATCCAGAAACACAAGAGGAAAGGATGCACCCGCTGCCATGGCAATAAGGTATGTCTGTATGTTTCACCAGGGGTGAAACGCGTAGAAAGAATTACACCTGACTTACCTGTTCATCTCTCCTCTAGACCTCAGGGGGCGTGTCCAGGGCCATGAAGAGTCTGGACCCACTCTACTCTCAGATAAGTGCTACCCATGATGAACCAGCTAACAAAGACCTGGACCTGAAGGGGGGCGACGACAGTCCCCTGCCAGGTATGTCACACGATCCTCTGTTGGTCCTTTAGCAGACAGGTGTGTGTTTGCTTTAAATAACTTGTTTGTGTTGACAGATCGGTGTGATGCATCATGGGAAGGCTCGTTTCCACTGGCTGATACAAAAGAGGAGGAAGAGGAGGAGGAGGGCGAGGAAGAAGAGGAGGAGAGGAAAAAGGAACAGAGCCCAGCAGCGAAGAGGAGCAGGAGAGAGGAGACACTGCAACCGCTACCTGTGACCCTCTCCATCACCTCTACCTGCACCTCCACAATCTCTACTTCCTCCTCTGTAGCTCCGCCTGCCACTACAGCTTCCTCCACGTCTGCAGCCTTCTGCACTCCTCCTCGGTTAGCTCCTCTTCCTCCTGACCTCCCTGTCTGTGCCAAAAACATTTCTCTGACTGCGAGCGGGGAGAAAGTGATCCTGTGGACAAGGTACTTTCTTTCACCTCGACGAAGGAAAGGTGATTAGGAAAAGGAGTTAGGAGGCACCTATGGAAGGCCTGACTGTTTGTTTATTTTTCAGAGAAGCAGACCGGGTCATCTTGAAGACATGTCAGCAAGAAGGAGCCAATCAGAACACATTTCAGGCCATTTCTAGCCTGCTCGGCAACAAGACTCCCAGCGAGGTGATTGGCTGTTCAGTGTTCTTCCAGCATGATTGGTCGGTTTGTCAACTGCTCACTTTATTAACTTCCTGTCGTGTCTTCAGGTGTCCCGCAGGTTTCGGGATTTGATGCATTTGTTTCGGACAGCAGCACGTCAGACCAGCTCAGAGGATGAAGCCCCGCCCATTGAGACAGAAGCAGCCAATGAAACGGAAGACTGATATTAACCAGTCAGAAGATCTTATCCAATGAAAATGCGTCTTTTATTAAAAATAAAAGAAAGCAAACACTGATGTGTTTACTGTCCATAAAAAATCTGTAAATATTAACGTTCAGAAGATTTAATATTATGTTGTCTTTTGGTTTTTTAAGTCAATAAAGAAGTTTTCCATGTTTTCATGTTCTCTGGTGTTGCTGACACATCAAATGGATTATTGTAGAAAATATTTTACTGCAAAAGTGCCAAACTAAGTGGAAGATGTTACACCCGAGTTCATGTGTGATTGATCCCAAACTCCCAATCCCAAAGCCGCTGAGCCTTTCATCAGGAAGTACAGGTGTGAGCTGCACTCTGCTGTTCAACTTAGAACAGCAGAGTCTACGTTCATTCTCTTATCCTGATTATCCTAATAAGGATAAGAGAACATGTAAACATTAGCACCTGTAGGTGCAGATGTACAGCTGTCCTGTATCAATATATGCACGTATCAATAGTGGACCAACGACCCTCTTAAGGGACACTCCCAATAGGACATAAAGATGGTGGCCCTGAGGGCCAAACGGTCTGTGATCTAAGAAAACACCAGCAGATATAAACATGCTACAAAACAACAGAAACAAAAAAAATGTTTGTGGGGACACAATAACTTGAAGGACCAGATGGCTTTTAAAGCTGTACTTTGTGATGCACACCAATCAAAGATTGACGTTAACGTTACAGAGAGATTAAGACTTAATCAATAATTAATGGTACCAACTTATCCACAAACAGAACAACCTGGAGGATACGACACTCCGGTGCATATCACTTTCACAGTCAAACATCTGGACCAGTTACACTAATGTTAATGTTAGTCTGGTTACTTTGCTGCCTAATCTGGCTTTGTTGGTGATGTCGAGCAAAAAGGAGCTTAACCCTAACCCTGGATTTATCTCCTTAGGCTGTTCCCCCGACCAACGACCTACGACCTGGAAAAGTGGAAGAAAATGGATGGATGGGATACAACACAAAATACCCGGTATTGAATAACTTTATTGTTCACACAAAAGCAGAGGAAAAAACCCCAAACATTCAGTTTTATAGAGCCATCACATTGTCATCAATAGTTCAGTAATCAATAAGATGACCGTACATTAGAATCAGACCTAAGGACAAAAGTTTAAACAAGTTCATCAAGCAGAATCGCCATACTAAAAAAGTAAGCTGATCCCTAAGGAAATTATTAAATCTGCACCACAGAAATCACCTTTTTATTTTATCACCTCACAAAATGTTAAAATTAGATCAATCGATCAATCATTTTATTGACCAGAAATCAGCCACCGGGAACTTCATGTTTTCAAACTGGAAGTTAAATAATCTTAGAAAAATCCAAAGCTCGGTCACATTCTGAGGAAAGATTTTATGGGATGGGAAAGTCAGAACTTTTTATGGGAAATTTTTTATGGGAAAGTCAGAACTTTGTGGGAAAATATTTATTGTCAGCAGGTCAAAGGTCACATCGTCCTCTGACATGTTGCAAGTTTCTTGCCTGGACTGCATTCATGTGCTTCTTACACAAAAGCTTTTCTTTTGAATGCTATGCCCTGGTGCCAATACTCTGTCACAGGGGACAGCAGAAGCTTTTATACTGATGTCTGAGTGCGGGTTTACTGCAGCAGATGAGTGACACTTCTTGTACACAAAACAAAACCTGATTCAGGTTTCAGGTTCTTTGTAAAACAGACAAACAATTAATGGAGGTGTTTCTGTTGCAGTAAAAAGATTAAAGCCTTTAACATTTTCTCTCTTTCTGTAGTACGACCTAAACCTTCAGCAGATCCTCAAACAAGCCCTAAAAGCATTTAAAGAGAATCCAGTCAGACCTGCTACTTTATTTACTGATGATACTAATCATAACTGATTAAATCAGGCCCCATCTTATCTTTTTTTTGTATACTTTCCCCTGTATGTCTGTGAAGGTTCTCAGTCATCCAGGTTATCGTAGTCTAAGGAGCTTGGAAAGAAAAGCGTCTGGACTTCTTTAAGTTGCTTTAAGACGTTTCACCTCTCATCCAACAAGCTTTTTCAGTTCTAAGGGTCAAATAGTGGAGAGTCCCAGATTTAAGCCCTGTGGGAGTAAACCGCCAAGAGGGACAATGGACCCCCTAATAAACCTCTACCTAATCACACAACCCAAGGTGTGAAAACGGGTGTGGGTCACAATCAGCCAGGGTTTCGGGTGAGCTCATTGTGAAACCTAGATGTGAGTGGGCGTTAAGGTGTCTGGGAAGGATCTCAAAACTGGATTTTCCCTGTAGGGAAATTACTCTCTGCATTTAACCGATTCACTCAGTGAAGCAGTGTGCAGCCAATCCAGCACCCAGGAAGCAATGTGTAGGAACGGTACCTTGCTCAGGGATACCGCAGGTAGCCTTCGGTGGATTTGAACCCTCAACCTTCTGATCATGGGGTAAACGCTCCCTAATGACCGTAAAGTACCATATCACCCTATTAGAGCACTTCGCTCTTGCTCTGCAGGCCTACTTGTTGTTCCTAGAGTATTTAAAAGTAGAATGGGAGGCAGAGCCTTCAGTTTTCAGGCCCCTCTTCTGTGGAACCAGCTTCCAGTTTGGATTCAGGAGACAGACACTATCTCTACTTTCAAGATTAGGCTTCAAACTTTCCTTTTTGCTAAAGCATATAGTTAGGGCTGGACCAGGTGACCCTGAATCCTCCCTTAGTTATGCTGCAATAGGTGTGTTAATAGACCTCTTTGCACTGAATCATACTTGTTATTAACCTCTGTCTCTCTTCCACAGCATGTCTTTATCCTGTCTTCCTTCTCTCACCCCAACCAATCAATGGCCCCGCCCCTCCCTGAGCCTGGTTCTGCCGGAAGTTTCTTCCTGTTAAAAGGGAGTTTTTCTTTCCCACTGTCGTCAAAGTGCTGCTCATAGGGGGTCATATGGTTGTTGGGGTTATCACTGTTAAATTATTGTATGGTCTAACTTACAATACAAAGCATCTTGAGGCGACTGTTCCAGTATCACATCAAGTATTTGAACCTTTGCTTCCAGGTTCTGCTGTGGCCAATAGCCCCGAGGACTCTGAGCTTCACATCTCCTCACATGAACGTTTCTTTAATGTTCTCCTTGTGAGCTGAGGGTTGTTGTCTCTGCTGCACGACTCAATCCACAGGCAGCTGTCCTGCTTCTCAGTTAAAATCCATCAGTGATGGTGAGCTGTTCTGGTCTGTATGCACTGAAGCAGTCCCAACCCACGACACCACCATAGATGCTTTTGGACTGCGGGAACATTTTCGTAGTTGTGGTCACTCCACGCTGCAGGAAGTACAAACTGCCAAAGTTCTTGGAACCTGTTTTTGGTTCTTAGCTGCTAATCCAGGACTTTTACTCTCTGAGTGACAAAGTGCATGCTGATTGGTGCAACAAATGAAAAATATAAAAGTAGGGAAGCTTCTGGGAACCCTTACAGCCCAATGACCACCAACAAGTCTCTTTCTGAAATCCTCACACTTCTCATCTGGTCATGAGTCACAACATGTTGTGGAAATCAGACTCAGATAGATAGTTCTTTAAATACTGTACAATATAAAGCACCTTGAAGCGCCTTGAGGCGATTGCTGTTGTGATTTGGCGCCATATAAATAAAACTGAACTGAATTAAATATAAACAGCTCAACTGAAAACACCTGACTCTGATTTTACCTTTATTAATCATCATAAGAGGTTCACATATTTCTTCATAGAAATGTTACTTTACCTGTTATTGTCATCTAATATATCTGTTACTGGTCTAAATCTATTTTAAACTAGATTCTCTTTAAACATTTTTAGAATTCTGACAATGTTTTAGGTCATGATTATGCAGCAGACTTCTTTCTTCCCCCAGGTGTAGGATGATGTGGGCGGTGCAGCAGTTCCTGACAGAAAGGGGGTGGGGTCAACCCTGTGCTCTCTCTCCGGTTTCTGGGTCTACGTCATCATCGAGCTCTGAAACAGGAAGAAGCAACAAAACAAAAATCAGAGAGATTTCAACTAGTGGCAAGCCTTTGAGCTCCTGGGTGAAGCAGTTACCTCTGCGGTCACGGCTTCCCACTCAGTCAGTGTACATTATGGTCCATTTGTGATGTTAACATCAGTGAGGTCCGGGTAAAATTCATGTGTCACTGGAAACAATTAATCCACTAAATGAGCTAACTGGACTCCTTTAGCATGTGTCTCCAAGGAAATCATAAATATAAATAATGAAGAGAAAAAGACAGAAACTAACAGATTCCTTTCAAAGGTCTAAAAATCTGGTTTTGAACTCCTCAGTTCAGCTTCTGCAGGCTCAAACTAAAAGCACAGGCAGTCCTCACCCATATGGTTGTCTGCTTTGCCCTCTGCGTCCTGCTGCTGGTTCTGGTGACTCTGGTGGTTCTGATGGTTCTCTGCGGCACACAAATCTTCCTCCATGTGAGTGTCTGCGTCTGATTGGTCAGGAGGAGAGACACTCTGACACCTGGCCAAAGGTGGGAACGGCTGAAGCATTGGCTGCTTGGTGGAGGGAAATGTGACATCATTCCAAGGTAGATCAATAGGAGATGAATCTGCTGCTGATATGTCTGTTCCACAGGAAACAGGAGGCAATAAAGAGTCAGCAACCTCTGGGACAGACTGATTTCTTTCTCTGTTCTGACCAAAATCAGGACTGGAAATAGAAATGGAATCAGTTCAATTCAGCCAAATCACAACAAGAGTCACCTCGAGGTGCTTTATGCCCTTTGTAACAACTCTTTTTAGACTGCTCAAAGAAGTCCTGTCATTAATTAATGCTTCAATCTCTAATAATCAGCTATGTACCACAAGCCTTCAAGCTGGCTGTAGTTAAACCTTTACTCAAAAAGCATCTCTAGACCCAGCAGTCTTAGCTAATTATAGGCCAATCTCCAACCTTCCTTTCATATCAAAAATCCTTGAAAGAGTAGTTGTCAAACAGCTAACAGATCATCTGCAGAGGAATGGTTTATTTGAAGAGTTTCAGTCAGGTTTCAGAGCTCATCACAGCACAGAAACAGCTTTAGTGAAGGTTACAAATGATCTTCTTATGGCCTCTGACAGTGGACTGTAACCGAACCACAACTGTAGCTGGACCTAAGAAAATAGACCAGAAGAGGAACTGGAGTTAAAACCAGAACTGAAAGCTAAGACAGTGGTTGTCACGCAGGTGTACACAGTTATTTTGATCAAGTTCGAATCTGTTTTGAAGGTCAGCAGCTTTAATTTAGACCTGTTATGGCGTTTCTACTCAGGTGAAGTATATCACACTTCTCACCTGTCCAGGTGAGCCCTGCCTCTCCCCCAGAGTAGCCCTGCAGCCTCTGATGACCTCATCAGGGTTAAACACGTTAATGACGTTAAAACACACCTATTGTTAAACTTTATTGAAAGCTGATTACAAAAGCAAAAGCAGTTTCACTAAGCTTTATTTAAACAGAGATTACTGACCGTACGTGCGTCTGCAGAGCTTCCTGAACGGACAGCGCTCTCTGAAGCGCAGCAGGCAGGACCGCCCCCTCACAGGTACGGACTCCATGAAGAAAACTTCTCTGTTTGGCGTTTTCAGTGGCAGGATGTGGTGTAAATGAGCCGATCTCACAGGAACAAATGGCAGTGCTGCTCTCGGAAGCTCCTTCAGTCCGTGACAATAAAAACACCGCAGTCTACCTGCAAATGCCTCACACACCTGAGCCTTCAAAATAAAAGCTTCCCTGTAGACAGAATGGCGAAGACAGAAAATTGCTTCCTGTCAACCGTAAATGATCTCGTGTTTATTGATCACTGCGATTGATCTCATTAGTTTGTGTCACCGGAAACGGTGTTTATATAATGACGCATACTGTTTCCGATGCCTCAGAGCAACAAACATTTCAGCCCTTTATCCTCCTGTGTCATTTCTGCTTATAAAATTATAAATACTGATAAAGAGGGACAAAAATGATCGACTCTTGATACTTCACGATACATTTAAGATTCGTATTTATCCAAAATGAAAAACATTATCCTTTTATTGTGAACCCAGGGTGTGAGTACTTCCTGTGCTCAGATTTCATATGACAGTTCGACCAGTTTAACTAGAAAAATCAGCTTCAGAGCAGCAGATGATTAATCATCAACACTGACAGGCTGCAGTGTGCAAAAACAAACCTTTGTGTAAATAAATATAAATTAAAATCTAAATATCTAATTGTAACATAAATAATAATCAGTTTCTTATTTTATTACCTAAATCACATATTTTGTCATGTCCTTTGAAAAAAAAAAGGTTTGTTGTACCAACATTATTCTGAAACACTGCAGACAGGAAACGATGTGATAGTTTCAAACTTTTATTGTGAAAATTTGTAGATTACAGTCTCTTTTCTTTAATTTATTGATCATAAAAACAATTGTAGAAAATAAAACACAGAAAAAAAAGATCAACAGGAAGCAGTTTAATAAAGGAAAAAACAAGCACCGCGCACACCAGCTGGGCGGGGCTACGCCTGGTCAGTTTAAAGCATTTAAACCTCAAAATAAAGACAGCTTTTACTTTTCAATCGATAATGACAATCATCAATCACTGCTTGTGTCTTATCCCCAGAATCGTTGTCGGCCTGCAGGTTGAGGCGGCGCCTCGTCATGGGGATCACTGAAAATGGAACTCGCCGCATCCATCGTGAAGATGAAGTAGAAGTTTGCTCCCATCATGATGACACTTGGCAGGAAGGAGATGCCAAAACCAAATCCACGAATGCTGCTGCCAAATGCCGCCGCGACCCAGTACGCCAACCTGTGTAGACACGGAAGCGCCATTAGATTCATCAATCGATGCCGTTATCGACTGATCACATCGTGGATGGATCCTCACCTTCCAAAAGCAAAGAGGATGGTCAGGAGTGGCACAAGCTTCAGCTGCTCCTGGCTAAGGTACATCGCCATAACGACCAGCTGCAGGAAGTAAATCAGGAACAGCGAGGCAGAGTCAGAGATGAAGCGCTGGTGGACAGTGACTTCCTGTAGCTCCGCCTCCTTTATCTCATCATCAAACAGAGGACGAAGCACACCTGACCTTAGCCGTGAGATGCCCAGAACAAGCCAACCTAAAGAACAGGTGAGACGCACACAGGTGAGACAGGTGAGATTCTGCATCTCTTTTTCGGTGGTGTGTGACTCACCAAGGACGATGGGGGTGGCAGCGAACACAGAGCAGCGCAGCGTGTAGACGAGCCGGAGGGGGGCACCATCCAGCAGCGGGGCGTCAAATGGCAGAAACACAAAACCACCCCAGACGAGTAAAGGGAAGAAGAACGCCGAGGCCATCAGAGACACGCCCATCTTCAGGACATCCGTACTGAGACAGCACTGCCCTCCTGACACAGGTGAGAAAAATGAGTTAATGGAGGCAGCAGTCAGAGGTGCACAGGTGTATAAACAGGGGCAGGTAATTAAACCCCCTGGAGTCCAGGGTAGAACCTGCTGTTTTCGACTCTCTCACCATGTTTGGCATCATTCTTTTACGCACAACTTCACGTGTCTGAATTTACAGTCATGTTTTAATTTTGACATACTGTAGTGACACAACTAGCCTTAAAAAAAATCAGAGCAGGAAACATGTTCAACAAATCATTTTCAGAACTTGTGATGAAAAAATAAAAGTTCTGTGCAACTGTTAACAGTCTCTGGCATTTTTTGCACAAAACAATCAGATGTCACACAAATTATTAGTGTTGTTCCAACATCTGTAACCGGAAGCTCGCCAGTTCGATCCCTGGGCTCTCTGTCCTGGTCGTTGTGTCCTTGGGCAAGACGCTTCACCTACCGCCTACTGGTGTTGGCCAGAGGGGCCGATGGCGCGATATGGCAGCCTCGCCTCTGTCAGTCTGCCCCAGGGCAGCTGTGGCTACAACCGTAGCTGCCTCCACCAGTGTGTGGATGTGAGAGTGAATGAATAGTGGCATTGTAAAGCTCTATATAAATGCAATCCATTATTATTATTATAGCTCTTTTTCTGATATTTCATATCATTGTTATGCAGATGATATTCAGCTATATATCTCTTTTAGGCCACCTGATGTTTCTAAGCTCTAAATCTTGCAGTCCTGCTTAGATTCCATTAGAGATTGGCTGGCTGATAATTATCAACTAACTAAATGCTGGTAAAACTGAAGTCCTGAGAAATTTGTTCCCCTCGTGGTTAAAAATCGAGGCCCTCTTGCTTCTTATATTAAACCCTCCATTAGTAACCTTGGTGTTAAATTTGATCCAGCTCTGACGCTGGACACACACGTTAAATCTTTGGTTCGCTCTTGTTTTTACCATTTAAGAAATATCGCTAAGCTGAGTCCCATTGTGTCACGTTCCTAATTGGAAATGATTATTCATGCTTTTGTTTCATCTCGCTTAGATTATTGTAATTCCTTGTTTACTTGCTTAAGTAATGCCTCCCTGGAACGACTGCAGGGTGTTCAAAATGCTGCTGCCAGGCTTCTGACAAAGCATCACAAATACTCCCATGTCACGCCCCTGCTGATTCAACTGCACTGGCTCCCCGTCAAGTTCAGGGTCAATTTTAAGATCATAATCATGACCTATAGGGCCCTGCACGGTGTAGCTCCAACTTACATCAGTGATCTTCTTCTTCCTTATCGTCCCAGCAGGTGCCTGAGGTCTTGTGACCAGGGTTGCTGGTTGCCCCGCATACAAGGTTAAAAACAAAAGGTGACAGAGCGTTTGTATCAGTGGCCCCTAGACTCTGGAACGACTCTTTCACTTTGAGATCTGTGGACTCAGTCATGTCTTTTAAAAAGCAGTTAAAAACCTGTTTAAACTTGTTTTTGGTTGATTTTGTTTGTTTGAGGTTTCATGTTTCTGCTTCTGTGAAGCACTTTGTGATTTTATCTTGGTGCTATATAAATAAAATTTTAACTTTACTTTTTTTTTAAAAAAAAAAACAAAAAAACAAAACCCCTCAACATTTGCATTTTTCTGATTGTCAGGACTGGTTTCACCAATATGTATAAGTATCCGAGTCATTCCAGTCGTTTTAGTTGAGTGTCGTCTAAAATCCACTTATTTTAAGGTGGTTCTGTTCAGGTGTGCCTGACCCCCTGACCATTTCCTCCTGATGCAAGGTGATGTGATTTTCTGACATAGTCTCTGAGTTAGTACTTACGTTTATTGGAGCGCAGGTCCTCGGGCAAGTAATAATGTTGATTGTAGTTCTCGGGAACTCCTCGGGGACCCAGGAAGGGACTCTTCTCGGACTCCATTTCCCAGAGCGGCCCAGACTCTCTGAGTGAGGAGGGGGAGTGGAGGGCAGTCACTGCAGGCCTGAACACCTGAGCAGCTTTCTCTGGCAGGAGGTTCTCTCGGGGCTCCTCCTCCAACAGGTGTACCCTAGTTTTATCCTCACGTAGCTCCGCTCCTTCGTCTAAACCTGCTCTGCCGCCCCTCCTCTCCACCTCTGCCTTCAGTTCTCTCTCGCTCTCTGTGCAGCTCGACGCCTCGGGAAGAAACACACCTGACCTCACGCTCATCCTGTCAGCTTTACCTGTCCGTCCACCTGTCTGTCTGTCTGCAGACCACGGCAGCGTGCTCGTCTCGGTCACGACTGAGCTCACCGTCTCCTCGTCCTCTCTGGTCTTCCTCCCTCCGCTGTCCTCCATCATGGCGCGTCCTGTTTTGTGAGCAAATGCACCTGCCGGAGAACAGAGAGTGGGTCAGGTAAATCCAAGTGAACAGTAAACAGGTGATACAAGGAACTGTGTCGCACACAGCTCACGACCTGTGTGTGCTGAAACACTGGAGTAAACACTGGAGTAAACACTGGAGTAAACACTGGAGTAAACACTGGAGTACTTCAGGTGTGATGTGGTTGATCACTAAGGCATAATGCAGGCCTCCTTCTCCACCTCCTGGCTTCCTGCATTTATATAAACTGTGAAAGATCATTTTGAAATCTGATGTTTGAACCCAACAGACGACACTTTCGCTGCCATCACAATAAAGCATGTAGAATTCTTCTCAACATGAAATTCTGAATCACAAACATTTAAAAAATGCTTCACCTAAGTTTCATGATTGATTTAGCAAATGCACCCCACCCACCCACCCACCCGAGCCATGGCCTGTGTGACCCCCATCACTCAGGACACACATTCAGTCCAAGTCTTTTCTTTGCTCTCCGCTGTGTGCCTTTCCTATTTTTGTGTGTCATTTATTCCCAACGTGTATTTACTATTTACATTTGAACTCCGGCACAGTTGGCGGGGAGCGCCCATAGTAAGTAAGGTTTATTTATTAAGTGCTTTTCGTAGACAGGCAGTCACAAAGCGCTGTACACAAAGGTCAAAATAAAGAAAATATTAAGTAATAAAATAGACAATATAAACAATGCAAATTCAAAACAATTCAAAATTGTTGATTAGCAGAAGGCCTGTTTAAACAAAAAAGTTTTTAACTGCTTTTTAAAGGATTCCACAGAGTCAACCAAACGTACGCTGTGTCCCAAAACGTCGGCTGCATCCTCCGGAGGCCGCATTTGAAGGCTGACTACGTCACAGCCAGGCGACGAAGGCTGTTCCAATTCGTCGACTCCTTCAAATGCGGCCGACAAATGCGTCCTTCATTTCCCCGAATTTGAAGGATGGGTCGGGTGTGTCCTTCGTGGCCCACCATATCCCAGAATTCATAGCGCGGCCCAGCCAAACTCCAGTTTCCAACAATGGCGGCCGCTGCTAAGTTTTAAAATTACTCTTATTATTATTTCTGGGCCACAAAATAAACTTTTAACATATTTTAAGGCGAGAAAGTAGCTGTGTAAACATCAAATATCTGCTTGGTTTATCAAGACGTCGCATATTTGCAAAAGTGTGCCGACGTTTTCGGAGACGTCTGTTACCCACCAGCTCGATAGCTAGCCGGGGGGTTCAATGGTCACTCCAGCCGGCGAGAGCAGCGGACTCCCGGCTTCATCGTTTTCAGACCCGCGCTCTTTCGCTACTCAGGTTAAACATGATATATAAGTCACTCGGATAACATAAAAATTTAATTGTTTGCCTTTTTTCTGTGTTTTATTTGTTCCGGAGTAAATCGTTTGGCTGAGATCAAAGTTATTAGATTATTAGATTAAATAAAACTTTATTAATCCATCGGGTGGGTTCCTCCGGGATTTTCACACAGCTGAATAAACATCAAACAGAAAACTGATTAAACAGAAGTGTGAGACGGTCGATAATTTACGCCAGTGTCCTGTTATATTTTAGATAGCAAGGAGCAGACGGCCGAGTTTATTAAACTCCACCGAGACAGCGGTGACGCAAATCTGAAGGCGAGACCGTCACATTTCACAACCTCGCACTTCCGGCCTTCTTGGTCTTTGAAGGACCCGGCCCACGTAGACCGCGAAGGCCGGGTCCTCCGAAGGATGCAGCCAACGTTTTGGGACACAGCTGTAGTTGTGGAGGTAGACTGTCCCACAGCCTTGGTGCAACAGACTGAAAGGCTCCGCCCCCTTTTGTCTTCAGTCGTGTACGGGGAACAACCAACAAACAGAGTCATCAATAAAGGGCCTGCACCTAACAAAATCTTGGGGAAGAGACTGAGTTGACACATTAAAAGAGTCTGACTTATGGTGGCTAAAGACAACGTCATTTAAATTCAAGTGGTCAAGGGAAACGCCATAAGTGAAGACCAAGTCCAGAGTGTGCCCAGCAGTGTGAGCAGGGCCTGATACATGCTGAACAAAATTAAAAGAATCCATAATGCTCAGGAACTCCTTAGTGGTACTATTTGATGAGTCCTCTGCATGAATGTTGAAGTCTCCAACAATGATGACCAAGCCCAGTTTAATAGTGGAAGTTAAAAGTTCTTGCAAGTCTGCCAGAAAAGACGCAGCAGACCCAGGTGGACGATAAATTAAGATACCGTACATGGGCTGATCTCTGCCAAATTTTATCATAACCATCTCGAAAGAGTTGTAACAGCTCGAAGAGATCACCTGGCATGAAAATGTCTTTTTAAAAATTACAGCTTGTTCCACCTCCTCGTCGAGATACCCGAGGCGCACAGTGAACAGTCTGTGGGACACAGCTCTAAAAGATGTGAGACTTCATTCTCACGCTGCCACGTCTCATAGATAAACATTAAATCAAGCGTCTCTGCACAGAACAAGTCGTTTAAAATATAAGACTTGTTGGCAATTGAGCGGGCATTAATTAACATCATTTTAATGTTGAGACCCACCGGGACAGGTGTAGAATAGCCTGGAACAGAGTCCGCACCGTGCAGTAAGCCACACAGTAAATCAGGGTTCCTATTGTGATGAGCCGTGGCTTTCCATGCTTTCAGGTGACAACCCGGATGGTAAACACAGGGGGTTGTGGGGATTAAACCAGCTCCAACAAGTCTCAAGCGTATTTTACTGGCAGCAGCCCAAGAGTAAAGCCCCTGAAGATCCAGTTCTCTGCAAAGCCGACAAAGCAGCACAAAAAAGCCTGCTCTCTTCCTCCGATGAGGCCTCGGAAGCAAAAAAAGAGCTGACCGGCAAGAATGGAGGTAAACCCAGGTGCTCCGCGGTGGGAAAACAACCTCGTTTCGTTGACTCTGAAAAATAAAGGCCCATTCTATTCTTTTCTATTCTGGTTTCTTGTTCCCTCTCTGATTTCTGACGTTTGCACAGTGGATGACTGTGGTCCAGAGGAAAGCACAGAGGGGATCGGGTCTTCTTCACATCAGGCCCTGACATCAAACTCATCTTTATTCTCTGGTTTGATATCAGGATGAACTCTGAATGCTTTTGTGTTGTTCTTACTCAGATTTAGTCTCCTGTTGTTCTGCTTTATGCTTGTTACTTTAGAAGTGCAGGACTTCGGTCCAGACAAACCCATCCTCTCTGATGACCCTCAAACCCTCCCATCTTTAGAGGGGCCCACATCGCCACTAAGCCCCAGGTAACTTCATGTAACTATGAAGCTGATTCACTGCTTGTTGAGGTAAATCACCATGGTAACTGATGCTGTTAATCTAACCTGCTCTGGAACAGATCAGGCGAAAAAATGTCGTTTCCATTCCTGAGGCTCCCTCAGAGCTCAGAGTGGACGAACGAAGGTGTGAAAGTTTCGTGTTGATCTGATGATCAATAATCAATACAGACTCTTACACGCAGCTTTGTATCTGACGCAACTGTCTGTTTATATGCGTGCGTGCGTGCGTGTGCGCGCGGGAGTGTTCAAAAATTTCTGTTTTTATGCTTTTTATGTGACAAACTAAACACAAGCTGCAGGTGGCGGTAGTCCCGCCCATTGCATGACGTCAGTCTCAAGTTAACATGGCGACGTGACGTTTGTGATCAAATATGATAAAAACTGTGACTGAGCTCCGAGCTAACAGGCTACATGCTAACGGAGCGGAAATTCACACTAAGAAAAAACCCACCTGTTCGCTGAAGACCTGGGCCGGGTTTTAAACCTGGTTTTAATCCTGGTCCCGGCTCTCTTCCGCCGACTTGTTGTTGTTTCTTCTCTTTGTGAAAGACCCGGAAGTCCAGCTCAGGTGTGGTCAGGTGTGTTAAAGGAAAAGCTCTCTTAAAGGAGAAGTGTCAATTAAACATCCGCGCACGCGTGAAAACGTTGAAATAACAGCGTTAAATGTTCTTTGATTTGTTTTCGTCCAATACTGCGACGAAAAATGTGCCAAAAATGTGATCTTACTCATGAAGCAAGAACGGGGAGCATGTTCATTCCTCCTCCGAACATCTGCGAGCAGGAGCAGCAGCACTGAGAGTGCAGATGTTTGTGCAGATGTTTGTTTATTTGTGCAGATGTTTGTTTGTGCAGGTGTTCGTCGGAGCGGTGAGTGAGTAAAACGGTCTGGTTGCTGTGCCTCTGCGGAGGCACTCGGTAGGATTAACACACTGATGATGTGAAGCCTACGTCTTCATCACCATCAGCTGTCTGGATGTTTGGGTCAGAGCCTCAGATCTAACCCTCTGTCCAGGTGTCTGACCTTTGATGACGTTTCTCGGCCTGCTTCAGTTTCAGGAGTGGAAATGATCTGTGATTGGAGGACGATGAGAAAGCCCACCTGCTGCAGACTCAAACATGAGGAGCTCCCGCGAGTTTAGCCCCCTCAGAGTAGGCTGAAAACAGCCATAAGAATATAAATCTCATTCTGCAGATGCGGTAGGTGAAAACAGGTGTAATTTCCGGTGTTGATGATGTCACACAGAGGTGTGGCTGCTTCAGCAGCAGGTCAGTCATTCGTGCTTTACCATACTGCAAATTTTGGTATTGAACCAGTACCAAGTAAACACAGGGCCAGTATAAAGGCAGCCCAGTGTGTCGTGATTTATGACATCATCAGTGTTTCTCTGTGATCTTTCCACAATAATTAGTTACCACAGCTAAACACACGTTTCATGCATTTTGAAACTGTTTTCTTTTGTTTGTTTGTTTGTTTGTTTGTTTGTTTGTTTGTTTTTGTTTTGGGGGGGGGCATGTAGACCACAAAGGCCGGGTCCTCAGGAGGATGCAGCCTACAAATTTGGAAAAGTGGCGCTGCAGAGAAGCTAAACCACTTCTTTGAGGTGAAGGGACCAGAGGTATGGCGTTATTTTTGTGCCACTATTCTGAGCGCACGTAAAAAAAAGTTTGCAGGTGCAAGTGTTGCATTTTGAGGAGAAATTTATTTTGAGCGAAGAAAAGCTGAATTTGAGTGAACAAAATTCATTCCTGAGTGCAAAAAATGTATTTCAGTGTTTGCTATTATCCACACACACACACACAACAGCAGCCCCTCTCACTCAGTTTTTGTATTTGCGCTCGCTTGCAATGTGTTGCTCGCGCTCTGAACATTTCTGCCCGTGCTCGCTCAACTCTTTCTCTACACCGTTATATTTGTGCCACAAAACCAGCCAATCACAGACTTGGATGCAAAAAAATCTGATTGACTGTTCTGGTCTCCAATCAGCTCGAAATGATGAAATGCAATATCCCAGAATGCATTTGTCCAAAACTCAAACGAGGCAGTGGCGGAGGAGCACAGAGTGGCGGAGTTTGAAATATTACTCTTTCTGGGTCACAAAATAAACTTTTAAGATATTTTCATGCGAGAATGTTTCTGTGTAAACTTCAAATATCTGCTCGATTCATCAAGACATCACATATTTGCATAACTGCTCTGACATTCTCAGAGATGCCTGTTACCCACCAGCTGACCGCACAGCTGGACTGGCCATTGGGCATCCCGGACATTTGCCCGGTGGGCCGATGATGATTTTTCATTTTTATGTTTGTTTGTTTTTGTAACGGTATAAACAATGAAAGGTGGTGGATTAGCCAATTGGTCATGATCAACTCTGGGCTGGACCAATTACAACACATCCATATTGAGAGGAAAAGGAACGCGATTCGTCCCGTACTTTAGCTAGAATGAAAAAGACACAAAGCTGGAGTTATTCTGTCTTTACGTTGCACAGCTGCCTCTTCTCCCCTCATTCTCTCTTCCCTCCCTCTCCTGTTGCTACTTCAATCATGAAACTGATCAATGATCAGCTGATCGTCTCTCTTGTTTGTTTATCTCCCACTTTGCCCAGAAAGAGGAAACCAGCGGATGTTGCGCTAAACAACAACAGCAGCACGTTCAAGCTTGATCAGCTGTTGTTAGAATTTATTTAAAATTAATTTCTAGTATCAGCTGATGTTTGCTGGAGCCACAGCTGTAAAAGCTGCTGGTCATGATATCGGTTTGGATATGTGGTGAGAGGGAAACGTGAAGGTGATAAATTTCATACATATATACCAACAACACAGTGTACATCACTGTCACAGCAGCGTTTGTTTTAGTTCAAAGGCTTTATGTTTTTTCCTATAATACCTGGTGGTGTAGTCGGCGATTTTTTTGTCACTTCAGCCTTGTATATTATGTTTAACCCGAGTGACCCGGTCAGCTGGTGGGTAACAGGCATCTCCGAAAACGTCAGAGCAGTTATGCAAATATGTGATGTCTTGATGAATCGAGCAGATATTTGAAGTTTACACAGAAACATTCTCGCATGAAAATATCTTAAAAGTTTATTTTGTGACCCAGAAAGAATAATATTTCAAACTCTGCCACTGTGTTCCTCCGCCACTGCCTCGTTTGAGTTTTGGACGAAATGGATTCTGGGATATTGCATTTCATGATTTCGAGCTGATTGGAGACAAAAACAGCCAATCAGATTTTTTTGCATAATGATAGTTACTAGTTACTTCTTCAAAAAAGTAACTGAGTTAGTAACTGAGTTACAAGATTCTAAAAGTAATTAATTACTTGAAAAGTAACTATTGCATTACTTTAAAAAAATATTTAACCCTCTGGGGTCCAGGGTATAACTGGCCATTTTTAACTACTTTTGATTTTCAGGGCTCAATCCTTGGCCCTCTTCGTTTTTCATTATACCTGCTCCCTTTGGGGTCTATTGTTAGAAAACACAAAATATCCTTTCACTGCTACACAGACGACTGCCAAATTTATTTGCTTTTAGCACCAAATGGCCCAGGCTCCATCCAAATCCTTTTGAACTGCCTTGATATCAAAGCTTGGATGGCTCTGAACTTTTTGAGTTTCAATGAGAGTAAAACGGAGGTGATTGTATTTAGACCTAATAATATTTCATGCAGCCCGCTCGTAAATTGTGGTTGGCTGGGGTCTTATATCAAGCAGCACGTGACAAACTTGGGAGTCATTATGGACTCAGATTTTACTTGGACAAACACATTAGTTCAGTGTTGCAAAAAAGCTTTTTCCAGCTGAGGCAAATAGCTAAGCTGAAGACAGTTTTGTCAAGACGTGACATGGAGAAGGTAATAATAATAATAATAATAATAATAATAATAATGGATTAGATTTATATAGCGCTATGCCTTTATTTCAACACGGCTTGACTGTAATGCACTGTTTTTTGGAGTCAGACAACGATCTCTTGCTCGTCTTCAGCTCATTCAAAATGTTGCTGCCCGCCTCTTAACTGGTACCCACAGCTATGAACATGTAACACCTGTCCTGTCTTCTCTTCATTGGCTTCCTGTTCATCACAGAATCTATTTCAAAGTCCTAACACTGGTTTATAAATGCCTTAATGGTCTTGCTCCCCCATACCTTTCCGAGTTACTTCAGCCTTATATTCCTTCACGGACCCTCAGATCAGCTGACCAGCTGCTGTTGGTTGTCCCAAAATCAAGGCTTAAACGTAGAGGAGAACGAGCCTTTTCAGTTATGGCCCCAAAACTTTGGAATACGCTGCCTTTAAATATTAGACAGGCATCTTCGTTTCCTGTTTTTAAAATGCTTTTGAAAACACACCTTTTTTCAATAGTGTTCAGACTGGCTTGAGTTGATATGGTTGATATGTGTTTTATTATGTTTTATGTGAGCGTCAGTGGTTGTATCTTGTGTTTTACCCTGTGTTTCTGTTCAGCACTTTGGGCAAACTTTTTGTTTTTAAATGTGCTATCTAAATAAACTGGATTTGGATTTTTGGATTTTACCTCCACATTTCACCTTTAAAAACGATTTACTTTGCCTTGTTTAGTATCATCCTTTTCAGCACAACCTCACATGTCTGAATTTACAGTCATGTTTTCATTTTGACAAACTGTATTAACAGAATTTATCTAAAATCAGACAAAAAACATAAAATTATATTTTTTACTGTAACAACCACAAACATGTTTAATGAATCATATTTCATAACTTTAAATGCAAATATAAATTTTTAATTTTAAAATCATATGCACAAGTTTTGCAAACAAAGTTATTTGCAGCCATTTACCTTTTACCCTTTTCATAACCTTTTCAGACTATTTACAGAACAATCAGGTGCTCTGCATTCAGTAAGATGCCACACATCACAGCCTGATACCTGCAGGTCTGACAGCAGAAGGTGTGTCACTCCTGTTTCTACCTGGAGACAGCAGTCGCCTCATTGTTCTGACACACAACACAAAACTATCCACAACACTACACACTAACTACACAAGACAACACATTAACTACACACTTCAAACACGCTAAACGTCACAAATCTCTCACATCTCAAAACTCTCTCTCTCTCTCTCTCTCTCTGTCACTCCTAAAACTTCCCCCTCTTCCTAAACAACCAAATGTCATGTTGCCATATCATTTTTTGATTGGTCGACATGGTGCATTTTTCCACCAAGTTGTTTGGTCATAAGCAGAGTGCTTGCTAGCGCTGTCCTTAGACAGTAAACGTGATGAAACTATTCAGGAACAAACGCTGTGTATATATTGTTTATCATGACTCTGGTTTTACGTGGCCTGTCAACACAATTTATAAACTGGTATATGTCACCTTGTTGCTTTGTCATCTTGAAGTGGTCATGTGATTGGCTTACCACGACTACTTTATTCTTCTTCAGTCAAACAGCAGCACTCATGCGATTGTTTTGCTCCCTTTGTTCCCACCCAGACAATGCAGTCATTAACTCTGGGGGAAACGAGACATGATATAGAGCTGAGGTCCAGAGCATGTCGGATTTGTGTGCAGACAACAACCTGGACTTCAATACCACCAAGACAAAAGAGCTCGTAGTCAACTTCAGAAGGAGGAAATCTGAGCTGCAGCATCAACAGGGAGTGCATGGAAAGGGTCCCCAGTTTCAAGTTCCTGGGTGTGCACATAGAAACAGACCTCCAATGGAGCTCAAATATCTCGGCGGTTTTAAAGAAGGCCCAACAGCATCTTCATTTTCTGAGAATCCTCAGAAAAATGGAGCTGAAGAAGGTGCTGCTGATCGTCATTTACCGCTGCTCCATTGAAAGTGTGCTGACAAACTGCATCTGTGTGCTGTTCTCCAGCTGCACCACAGCATTTCAGAGGGTTATTAATATGGTCCAAAAAAATCATCGGACATCCTCTTCCCTCCGTTAAGGACCTGTACAGCACTCGCTGTCTCCAGAGGACACGCAGCAATAATAATGTGCAATAAACATACTCATTCTTTTATTTATTACGTCATTCATTTGCTCATACCATTCATGCACTTAAAAAAATCCACTTTAATTTAAGTTACTGTTCCGTTTTCCGTTTTGTTGTGCTACTGTACTAGGTATGACTGTGCAATGACAATAAAGAGTTGTCTTTATTTGCTGTTTTATCGGTTTGCTAGTTGTTGAATAGTTTTGTGAGCTTTGACCTGAGATTCTGGCAAAATACATTGATATTTAAAAATCAATTCAGAATTTATTGAAACAAAATCACTTTATTCAAGCTAAAATCGTTTTGAGTCAGAAAAATCGATTATTGAAACCCACCCCTATTTATAATTTAGTCTGGTAACCACCGGTTTCACTAACTAACCAGACCCCACTAACTGTGGACTGTGGGAGGAAGCCGGAGAGAACCCACGCACAAAAAGGCCCCGCCCTCATTGTGGAGTTGAACCACTACTGGCCTTGATGTCAAAGTATCCATTTTTCCCTTTGAAAGACTAAAGGTTGAATATCAGCTGTACTTCCTCCGGCCAGTCAAGAGGGGGCGGTAGGCTTTCATGACGTCACTATCCTCAGGTTAATGTGTTTGTTAATTGCTGGCTGTCATGGTAACAGTGGGGGGCGATTGTGGCTGAAGAGTTGGGAGTTCGCCTTGTAATCGGAAGGTTGCCGGTTCGAGCGGCTCGGACAGTCTCGGTCGTTGTGTCCTTGGGCAAGACACTTCACCTCCTGGTGTTGGCCAGAGGGGCCGATGGTGCGATATGGCAGCCTCTCTTCTGTCAGTCTGCCCCAGGGCAGCTGTGGCTACAACTGTAGCTGCCTCCACCAGTGTGTGAATGTGAGAGTGAATGAATAGTGGCATGGTAAAGCGCTTTGAGGGGTCCCGAAACGCGCTATATAAATGCAATCCATTATTATTATTATTATTAGTGTGGCGGCCTGTGTCGGGAGGCAGTTGCAGACAAACGTTTGGCTCTGTGTGAAGTGATCTATCCGCTTCTGATCGATCACATGACTGTTGTGGAGCTGCTTCCGATCGGTCTGATCTGTCATCGATCGCTTTTTCTTTGTGTCCGATGGAGGTTCGTTTCTTGTCTACGCCGATGTACTCCAGTCTCCGCGCGCGGTGGGTGGGGATTGACCTCCGGGGTTCCACGTCACACCGCGATGGTTGTCCACCCTGCGCCCGCGCGGGCGGGTCTATTTTATCCGCGCAAGTCATCAGTCACGTGACGCCCTCGGCTGTCCTAGTGGCTGATGAGGGTCACGTGAGCTGTAGACACGTTGTCATAGAGACTGACTCCACCCTCACTATCGTCAACCCGCCCCGGTAGAGAAAAGAAGCGCTCCCTGACAACTGGCGGGGGGCTGGGCTCGCAGACCTGAGTGGATTGTGATTGGTCGAGCGTCCCAGCAGCGGGTTGAGCTGTGATTAGTTAGAAGTACAGAGCTTCGCTGTCAGTCAGAGAGAAGCCCCGCCCCCTCCGCTCAGACCGCGGACGCTCCGGGACGAGAACCGCACTTCTTTGATCAGAGACCGGAGCAATCAGCTGGATCAATCGGAGATCGGCAGGTGATCGACCATCGGCTGATCGGGGATCGGTTGATCAGGGGAATGTCCCGGCTGCTGGAGAGCAGGAGGCAGGACAGGATGAAGGAAATTAACCTGAAGGTGAGTTCACCGGAAAAAAGAAAGAAATGCTCTCCGGGCGCGTGCACACCGCTCCTCTCGGATGGATCGGGGCAGACGGCTGCGCGCGTCCGATCAGGAGTTATTGATGAGTGATCGTTGAGGGAGCGGCGGGAGGCGGACTCGGGCTGTTCCGCTTTGTTTCCGCTTAGACTGTTCCGTTACTGTAGAGTATCGATCACAGCGTCGATACCTGCTGATCAGACACTGATCGGCTACTGATCGGTCGTACACGCTGATCGCCGATCGATCGATGATCAGCGTGTACAGGAGGCTGTGTTTGAACACGTGAGGAAAGTTTGAGGAGAAACGGAAACGGGACTTTTTTTTTCGTTCAGACTGAAAACTGCTCAGAGCGCGCGCGCGCGCGCGTGTTCTGCGCCCGTGTTCGTTCGTGGTGCGTGTGCGTTCGGCCTGTGTGCGTGTGTTCACACTGAGTTTTGGTGTGTATTAGTTTGTGTGTCCGTTAGCTGCAGCGTGGCCGCTTTGTCCTGCAGGAGGAAACGAGAAGGGGGAGGGGAGGCTGTGTGTGTGTGTGTGTCAGACAGGAAGCAGCAGGAGGAGGAGTGACTGTGAATATTTGACCTCTGACCTCTGAGCTGTAAATAAAGACATAAACTGAGACAGGTGACACACTAATAAAGTTTAGTAGAAGATAAACCCTTTAAATACTTAAAAAAAACACACACGCCGTCTCTCACACACACACACCGTCTCTCTCTCTCTCTCTCACACACACACACACCGTCTCTCTCTCTCTCTCTCTCACACACACACACACCGTCTCTCTCTCTCTCACACACACACACACACCGTCTCTCTCTCTCTCTCACACACACACACACCGTCTCTCTCTCTCTCTCTCACACACACACACACCGTCTCTCTCTCTCTCTCACACACACACACACCGTCTCTCTCTCTCTCTCACACACACTCACACACACACCGTCTCTCTCTCTCACACACACACACTCCGTAAAACTTTATTTGAAGTCCTCGCTGTACGATGCCGCCTTCATTGATCTGCCATCAGTGAAACTGATCAGTTTTAGTTCATTGATCAACACTGATCGATACCCTCTGTCTGCACCAAGTATTGCTACAGATCGACCAATCAGCTGCTTCAGATGATAATGAGAACATGATGGGAGGTGTGAGGCCCAGAGCAAATTTCACGTTGATCAGTGAGCTGACGTTACCTGAGCACAGGTGAGGAGGCTTCACTCAGTCAGAATAACCTCACATGAACACCAGATCATGTGATTACCGCCCCGTCACATGAGCTCTCTCTAACGCTACGCAATGAGGGCAGAGCTGCACTTTGACCTATGCTCAGGCAGACGCAGATCTCACCAGAGGAGCTTCCACAGCTTCACTCTGATGTCAGAGAAGGAAGCGAATGTTTCCCTCGTGCCAGCAGGCGAGCACGTTTCCATGATGACCTGACGGTGCGCTGCTATGAATTATGGGATCGCAGAATCTCCCAAAGGGCGCCGCAGTGTCCCCTGGCATGGAGGAAGCTGTAAAACTCCTTTCAGCTCTGACTGAGGAACACTGATCTCACCAATCAGCTGTGCGTGTGACTGCGCTGCAGTGCATTGTGGGATGGAAGTAGAGCCGGTGTGTACTTTGCTGAAGAAGGAGTCCTGTTTCTATGGTTACCCACATGTTAAAAATTGACATTTTCAAACTGTGAGTGGATTTCAGCAGCCAACCACAGGAGGAAGAAGCCACAATCAATAACCTTTGACCCTGATCAGGTGACTGTGCGTGTGCAGAAACAGGTTATTAAAAACGAGTTTAATCAGAGACGCAGTTTGAACAGTTAATGAGAAATAAAGTCAACACTGCAGCTGTCACGCACACACACACACACACACATACACACTGTCTCTCTCTCACACACACACACACACACTCTCTCTCTCTCTCGCACTGCATGCTGGGAGTTTGATGGTGGTGAGTTTGGTGTGTCTGAGTGAGAGTGTGAGGTGTGACCCTTATTAGCTGAGGTGATCAAGCAGAAGACACTAGATATAGTCTTTCTCCAGGAAACACACACTGACAGTACAAATGAAATAGACTGGGGTCTGTGGTGGGTAGGGCAGCAGTTTCGTAGCCATGGGACAAATTTTAGCGCAGGAGTTGCTATTTTATTTTCTCCTTCTCTTAATGCAAATATTACTTTCAGCATGGAGATGGTAAAGGGGAGAGTCCTCATGGTGAAAGCTGAAATAGGTTTTATTTTTACTTTCGTTGTTGTCTTACCAACCTTAGGGTCTGAGTGTGAGATTTTGTTTAAAACATTACAAGAAAAATTAAGCGGTGCTGCTCAAGGGGACTGTGTTGGGTGGGGACTGTAATTGTTGTCTTGACTTGGATAGGACAGGGGCGGAGCCGCATCTTCATCTTCTGCTTTATCAGATGTCCTACGGAAAATTAACTTGGTTGATGCATGGAGGATGAAGCATCCTTCACCAGGCAGTATACCTGGGTAAAAGTCAATGATGGCAGAGTTAGTGCAGCCAGATTACACGGGTTTTATTTGTCTGTTTCACTTACTGCTGGAATTGTTAACTGTCAGTGTTTTCATGTTGTTTTTTCAGATCATCACTAATTTCTTTTTTCTTTTTTTTTTGCCTGTCCCGTTTGGATCTTTAGCATCAGAATTGTTGTCTGAAGGCCAAGAAAGATGCCAAGCGGCTTTACTTTACCAAGTGGATCATCATGGTCTCACCATATTGGTCCATTTGATTGACCTTTATTATAATTATGTATTTATTTGATTTGATTTTTGGTTGTTACAGATGGGACAGACCTGACTGGGGGATAGGACAGGGAGAAAGAATGAAAGAAAGAGAGGGAGAGAAAGAAAAATAGAGGGGAGAAGAGACGGTGAGAAAGGGGGGAAGAATAAAAAAAGAAAAACAAACAAAACACCTGGATCACCTGTATGGGGATAAAAAACAGAAGAGAAAACAAACAAAAAAGAGCAACATAACAAATACAACACCATCAAAATAAACTAGCTAACAGTAGATAACAGTAGATGCTAAATATTACATGTTATTGTGCAGTACGTAAGATCAGCAGCGCACAATGTGCTTTGAGGTAGAAGCCAAGAAAGGTGTAGTTTGTGTCTGTGAACACCCGTGTGTACACCTGTGTGGATCAGCACGTTTGTATTCCAAAGGTTTCTCCGTGTAACGACCTGCTAGGGAGTGTGGGGAGTCATAGCCCCGTCCCCCAGGGCATGAAGCAGGTATGGAAGAGATCCAGGCCCCAGACATCCAGATGCCCCAGAATACGAGGACCCGAGGAGGACCACCAGGGGGGAACCGTGCCACCCTCCTGGGAAGAGCTCAGGAGAGCCTCAAACGAGAGGTCGCCCAGCAGCCACGGAGCAGAGGCCAGAGAGGGTTGCAGTGGCGTGCCCGCGGGCTCTGCCGGCAGCCAGCTGTGCCAGAGAGGACCGGGCCTCAGGCGGCACCCCAGATATACAAGTCTAGAGATCTGAACCAATCTTGTGATGGTTTGTTCGGGATCATTGAGAATAAATAATTTATTTTTGGTAAGACCATCATTTTTATAGCGGTGACCCTTCCCATGAGTGATATGGGTAGACATTTCCATCTAGCCAGATCGCCTTCTACTGTCTTTAAAAGTGGGATATGGTTTCATTTAGTTAGATCTGCAAGCTTGAGAGAAACATTAATACTTAAATATTTAATATTTCCAGATTGCAGTCGGGCAGATAAAGAATTATGGAAGGAGCAATTAATCGGAAGAACTGTAGATTTTGAGTTTATCAATGCAATCACCCCAGAGATATTGGTTTGTGAGTTTTGGCAAAAAAGTAACACATCATCCGCATAAAGGCTGATTTTATGTTCTAGTTTTGTTATATTTTTAACCAGCTTACGAAAGAGTTTCTGAAACCAAATTTGTGTAAAGTTGCAAATAAAAATTTCCAGTTAAATGGCCAGTTAACTCTGTCAAATGCCTTTTCTGCATCAAGAGACAATATTATGGTTTCAATATTTTTACTACACGAGTAGTCTATTAAATTAAGTAGTCTACGTATATTTGTTGAGGAGTGCCGACCTTTTATGAAACCAGTTTGGTCAGGATGAATTAAGAGGGGGTTATTTTCTCTAATCTCTTTGAGAGAGCTTTGCAGATTATTTTAAGGTCTACATTTATATGGGATATTGGACGATAGCTTGAAGGAATCCAGTGCCACTGCTTGGGTATCTAATAATTTTGGGAGAGTTACATTGTCGAGAAATTGATCAATTTAGTTTTTAGATGGGTTCATTTGCGGTGTATATAAAGATTCATATGTCTATTGATTGACTCCAGGATGTCCACAATGTCTTTGCCGGCAGGTGATGTTGTGCCGGGGGAGTCTGCCGGGCGACATCTTTTAGATGACGGCGTCTCAACTTTGGCGCACTCTGGGCCTTCTTCATTACTAGGTCATGGAAGCACCGGTCGATGAAATCTTGGAGAGCGTCTAAACTCTCCTCGTTGTCCTCCAGGGTGTTGGAGATAGTTGGACAAATGTGGTTAGTTAAATGACAAGTGATCAGTGTATTTGGAATACTTGAAGTTTTAAAGCGTTTTTTAAATTCTATGCTACCCTTTGCTTTTTCCCGCCAAATCTCCAGCGTCTGACGTCCCCTACAGCATAATTCGCTTACCCGTCTCCCTTCTGTCACTTAGTTTTAATGGAGCTGTTTCTATCTACCACCAGTAAATCCAAACCTTTTTGGCGGTTCAATGTAAAATTATTGCATGGTCAGATTTTCTGTGAAAATTTTAGGTTTTTTGGGATTAATGGAGATCAAGGAAAGATGATTTTAATTCCTTCATTCAATGGTGGGAGGTAGGAAATTTGTGTGTTTTGTCAGCAAAATGGTTTTAATTTGATAGCCAATGTCATGACAACTGTGCAGGAGCTAGAAAAAGAGATAACACATATGGAGAATGTCTCATCAGGCTCCAGGACATGGACGCTCCAACCACATTTTCCTTTAATTTGGGGAAATCTGTGGTTCACAGAAAGCTATGGGTGCACTTGGTGGTGCCACAGGCATTAAGTCCTCCAGAGTCCTGGGGAGAATTATGGAGGAAATTTGGCAATCTCTGTCGCCATCACTGAGACACTTTGCTGGAGACCGTGTCCTAGCTGATCAATGGGCTGATGACAGCAAATATGTTTTCCCTTCATTGATGGTCAGTCCTTCCTTTGAGGAGCAGCCTGAGGGGAGTGGCGTGTTTCTCTCCCTGGGAACACCAGTGCTAGATGTTTTCAGCTCTTGTGGGAAGAAGCAGCTATATTTATGCTGTGTTAAGGTGCTGAATTTCCACTCTCTGGTTGGAATCAGGGAGTCAAAATGGAGTTTTTTGCTTCAGATTCTACCCCTAAAGGCAGGTGGAGGGTCCTGTATAAGCCTCCTGTTGAAAAGCGGATAGCTGACCTCCAGTGGAGGTGAAGAAAAGACGGACCTTGGTTCTGATTAATTTTTTGTTTGGTGCAGCCAAGTTGGCAATATGGAAGAACCAGATGTTAGGAGGTCAGGGTTGGACTGATTTAGTGCAGTTTAAAGGGCCTGTTGGCATCCTGTCTGAGAGCAGAGCATGTTTTTACTCTCTGACTAATCGTCTGGACTCCTGTGTTACTGATTATGTGGTAGCATGTTTGTGTTACTTTTTTGTGTTGTTTGTTTTTTCTTTTTAATGTGGTGTAAATAAAGGTGTGTGAAAAGTCTCTCTCTCACACACACTGTCTCTCTCTCTCACACACACACACACTGTCTCTCTCTCTCTCTCTCTCTCTCTCACACACACACACAATGTCTCTCTCTCTCTCACACACACACAATGTCTCTCTCTCACACACACACACAATGCAGAGCAGTTTGTGCTCCACACAGTGGTTTTAAAACGTATTCCCCCAGCAAAGAATCTACTGTAATAAAATAATCAGTGAAAACCCTTCTAGCTAATTTTAAACCAAAACTTTGGTAACCTGCTGCTTTTTATTCTGTCAGCTGCAAACTCGTTGAAGGGTTTCAGAGTAAAGACGTTAGTGTAGTAGTTCTCTTGTAGGATCAATTAATGTGCTTAGAACAACACTGCTGTAAAAGTGTTTGTCAAGAAATAAAGTTGCATAAAAAAAATCTTTATTTGGTATTTATTACTGATGCTCATCAGGGAAACACAGACCTAAGGAGCTTGGAAAGAAAAGCGTCTGGACTTCTTTAAGTTGCTTGAAGACGTTTCACCTTCATCTGAGAAGCTTCTTCAGTTCTAAGGTCAAATGGTGGAGAGTCCCAGATTTAAACCCGGTGGGAGTTTCCCCCCACAGAGGGACAAAGGACTCCCCGATGATCCTCTAATCACATGAGCCGAGGTGTGAAAGCGGGTGTGGGTCCCAATCAGCCAGGTTTTCAGGTGAGCTCATTGTGAAACCTGGCCCCACCCTATCATGTGATTTCCTGAGGTCAGATGGCCCAGGATGTGAATGTGTAAATCTGGGACTCTCCACCATTTGACCTTAGAACTGAAGAAGCTTCTCGGATGAAGGTGAAACGTCTTCAAGCAACTCAAAGAAGTCCAGACGCTCTAAGGAGCTTTCTGGATGACTGAGAACCTTCACAAACACAGACCGTTCACACGTCGAAGTCTGAGGGATCTTCCAGCAGTTGTGATCCTATTTTCTGGAGATGTGATTGGTCAGTAGGTGGATATTTCATATCTGACGATGTCTAGTTACCATGTCGATTTACCCCAGAAAGAAGTGATTGACCTTGGTGTCCAGAAAACCCAGGGTTAACCCTGAACTTATCTTAGCTTACAGTTTTTCTTGAGTGCTAAGACACATTCCTGGAAAGCTGCTCTCCTTTTCCCCAAACTGTGAACACAAAACCCAATTTTCAAGCTACAGTCACAAAACCTCTGACTCTTCTTGCAAAAGCGTTCACCCCAAAACAATTCAAACTGTGCTCAAAACTGAACTATGCCATCAAATCATGCCTCAGGTCAATCTAAATTAAATACTCTACTGAGTAGTCACTGAACACTACAGAGGAAAAAGGAAAACCTCAGGACATGAAGCGGTAAGTGAGGCCAGCACAGACTGCGTTTCACCAGCGTGTTATCAGCTCTGCGGCTGGTACGCGGTGAGGTCACATGGGTCAGACTCCAGTGAAGCATTACCTGTTTGTCTTCTGTCCTCACTGAGTCTGCTGTCTCTCCCGTCTCTCCTCTCTAACCTCAGCTTACTTGCTCGCCGTCACATGACAGCCCCCCCCCCACTCCACAGCACAGAGCTCGCTTTCTTCGTCTTCATCACTGAGCTCTTTATTTATTGATCAGCTGATCAGTGACTGTCACCAGTTTCTCTGTAACTATGATGCTTTTCTTGTCAATGCTGAGACGGTTTTCACATCACAGCTGCTGCAGTTTGTTTACCTTAAAACTTTAACTTTACAGACAGTTTAAAACAGGAGCTCTGTCATTGGCTGGCTGCTAGTCACGTGATTTCTTTTCTTTAATTTATATCTGACCAGAAGAAGTTCAGAGTCAGAAACAGGAAGTAGTTATTATTTTCAGGCATGAGCTCAAATAGCAACACTGATCACATGCAGAGAAAACTCAAGCAGGAAGAACTAACCCTGTTTCTATAATCATCACCATCATTAGTTAAATCTGTGATTATTTCCACTGACAGTGTTGCTGTTTGTGACGGACACGAAGTGGGGCAGTGGAAGGACGGATATCTCGATGCTGTGCAAACGTCTCGTTCTTTATGCTTTGCTCATAAGCAGCCAGACTCGAGCAGTAGTTATTTTGGACACTGGCTGCTTTTCCAGTCTGGTCCATGTACCTGACCACTGTGTTTGTTTAGCCTCGTAGCTCTGACCTTTGAATCATTCAAACATAAAAAGGATAATAAATCAACGATGAACCAATGTTGTATCCACACATAAGACACCTCAGTGTCTTTAGGCTCTTTCTTACCAGTGTCCTGCTCACATTTCTTTACTGAACCTATGAAAAATGTTAAAGATAACAGAGTTGGAAATAATTTTTTTTAGTATTTTTGCACCAAAACAGTGAATTCCAAAGAGCTGGTATCTGAAAACTCAGCATATTTCAGCAGTGTGACCTTAGTAGCTGAACAGTATCACGTCCGTAACAGGAGTAAAAAAAAAACAATAAAGACACGAGACAGGACCTGGGAGAGGATCCAGACCTCCAGCTGATCGTCTGCTGCTCACTGAAGCCTCATCAGAAATGTGAAGGATGGCTGTCAGCTGATATTATTAAAGAAGGGGAACAGGAGATCAGAGGAACAGATCCAATGAAGAGAGAGTCAGTGTGAACGAGGAGCTCCATCAGAGAGAGTCTGCAGCCATCTGTGAGGCGCGGTGGAGCCTCTGTCATGGTTTCAGCAGCAGGTCAGTCTGTGGTGTTGGACTTCTTTGATGATTGTCATCAGCATGACAATAATCCCAAACACACTATCAGTCACGGACGGTCCTCCCCAGACCCCTGAAGCAGTGTGGGCTCATCCTGACAGGGAACAGAACAACAGGCAGAAACATCCGCAGCAGCAGCTGGAGAACTGCTGCTGAGGATGTTTCTGCCTGTTGTTCCTCACAGAGGGATTAAGGAGCTCACACATAATATACAAACTTATCCTACGTTGGTAAAATTGGTATGGATCGGATCTGGCCCACACGATGAGCTTACACATGGCCCACATGCCGCAAAGAATGACGGCCCACGCGTGGCCCAGATCTGGTTTGCCAGGGGTGGCCCACACATGGGCCAGCACAAGGCCAGTTGCAAACACACAGTTTCAGCTGTGATGTCAGCCTGATGTGTACCTTAATCAAGCCATGTAATAACAACGTGCATAATAGTGCGAAAGTAACAGGACAAAACTCTGTTCAGACAGTGAATCGACTGATCTTATATAACACTTTTCACTATTCCGGATTACTGAAAGTGCTCTATACAGCATGCCACATTCACCCACTTTCTCTAAACTGAGTGCTTCCTAACTACATTCATACACATTCACACTCTTGACATGCAGACTGGAGGAGCCAGGGATCGAACCACTAACCTTCCAATCAGCAGGCTGCTCTACCTCCTGAGCTACAGCCACTCAGTGGTAAACATGAGTAAACCCTCACTATGTTTTGGATAAAGAGTACAGTTTGACACAAACCTGTCAAACCTGTATTTGAAACGTTGGCTACCATAGCAGTATAGTATTGCAACATGGCATTTGGGTCTTCTAACTAAAATAGGAACATAAACAGTGCCATCATTGCCAGACCTGGCCCACATCTGGCTAACATACACTCTGCCATGACACTGGTCAGTCAGAAGTGCCAGCTTGATGCTGGATCCAAGGAAGACCTGCTTTCTATGAGCCTGGGCCACATAAACCAAACCACAATCAAGCCAGATATGGCATGACATAACATAGACAGTGCCATCTACGGCAGCTCTGGCCCACATCTGGATGACTTCATTGCCAGGAGTCAGTCAGCAGTGCCGGCTTGATACCAGATCCGGGCCAGACCTGCTTGCTATGTGGGATATAAACAGTTAGAAATACACTGGACACGTGCGTTTGTATGTTTCATCCCAAAATCAAATCACTTTTATTGTCACATCACATGTGCAGGTACACTGGTACAGTACATGTGAGTGAAATTGTTGTGTGCGAGCTTCACAAGCAACAGAGGTGTGCAAAAATACAATAACGTAAAACAAACAAAATATAAGGATGACTAAATCTGAGACTAATAAATATATGTACAATATATAATAGTATATGCATTACTGGATGTGTATACTAAATATGTTTTTCTACGTGTGTGTGTGTGTGCATATTTTACAAATTAAATAGAGTAAACAATAAAATTAAATATATTAAATATACAGAGGTTGGCAGTTGGACATGTGCAAAACAAGTGGCATTTATATACAGTATGGAGTGCATAATGTTGAAGTTCCAGTAGTGGAGGTGAGGTGTCTATGACGTGTTCAGCAGTCTGATGGCCTGGTGGAAAAAGCTTCTCTCAGTCTGCTGGTTCAGGATCGGATGCTGCAGAACCTCCTTCCTGATGGAAGTAGTCTGAACAGTTTATGGCTGGGGTGACTGGAGTCCTTGATGATCCGCTTTCCTCAGGCACCGCTTCCTGTAGATGTCCTGGAGGGAAGCTCACCTCCAATTATCCGTTCAGAGCACCGCACTACTCTCTGGAGAGCTTTGCGGTTGTAAGCGGTGCTGTTGCCGTACCAGGTGGTGATGCATCCAGTGAGGATGCTCTCAATGGCACAGCGATAGAAGGTCCTGAGGATGCGGGGGCTCATGCCGAATCTTTTCAGTCTCCTGAGAAAGAAGAGGCGCTGCTGCACCTTCTTCACTGTTTTGTTTATGTGTCCTGACCACGTAAGATCCTCAGCCAGATGTACACCAAGGAAGCAGAAGCTGCTCACTCTCTCCACAGCAGCGCCGTTGATGGTGATGGGGGCGTGTACTTCTCTGCACCTCCAGAAGTCCACTATCAACTCCTTTGTCTTTGCGACGTTGAGGGTGAGATGGTTGTCTTGACACCAGTGGGTCAGGGCGCTGACCTCCTCCCTGTAGGCCGTCTCATCACCGTTGGTGATAACACCACTGTAGTGTCGTCCGCAAACTTCACAATGATGTTGGAGTTGTTAGTGGCCGTGCAGTCGTAGGTGTAGAGTGAGTACAGGAGAGGGCTCAGTACACACCCCTGTGGAGCACCAGTGTTCAGTGTGATGGGGGATGAGGTGATGCTGCCCAGTCTGACCACTTGGCGTCTGTCAGACAGGAAGTTAAGGATCCAGCTGCAGAGGGAGCTGCTCAGTCCTAGATCCTGCAGTTTCCTGTCCAGCTTCGAGGGAACGATGGTGTTGAATGCTGAGCTGTAGTCTACAAACAGCATCCTCACATACGTGTCTCTCTTCTCCAGGTGTGACAGGGCAGTGTGCAGTGTCAGGGTTATGGCATCATCGGTGGACCTGTTGTGGTGGTATGCGAACTGTAGAGGGTCCAGTGAGTCGGGTAGTGCAGAGCAGATGAAGTCCTTGACCAGCTTCTCGAAGCATTTGCTCATGATGGGGGTCAGGGCTACAGGACTCCGATTGGTCCGTCCAACGGTGCACCGCCCTCATGGTTGGAGCTTCCTGTTTCAGCTTCTGCCTGTAGACGGGCAGGAGCAGGATGGAGCGGTGATCTGATTGGCCAAATGGGGCGTGGGGGAGGGCTTTGTACGCATCCTGGGAAAGAGGTGTAGCAGTGGTCGAGTAGCCGGTCTCCACGAGTGTTGAAATGGATGTGTTGGTGGAGTTTTGATGAAACTTTCTTCAGGTTTCCCTTATTAAAGTCCCCGGTCGTGATAAACGCTGCCTCTGGGTGTGCGGTTTCCTCACTGCTGATCGTGCTGTACAGTTCCCTGAGTGCTCGGTCAGTGTCGGCCTGTGGGGGAATGTAAACAGCCGTAATAATCACTGCTGTGAATTCCCTCGGTAGCCAGAATGGCCGGCACTTAATCATCAGGTACTCCAGGTCATGGTGAGCAGAAGGATTTGACCGGGTGCAGGTTCGCATAATCACACCAGCTGTTGTTGATCATGAAACACACCCCACTGCTTTTCCCAGTAAGCTCCTGTGTCCGCGCGGTGCACGGAGAACCACGGTAGTTGTATGGTGGAGTCCGGTACCTTGTCCGATAGCCAGCTTTCTGTGAGGCAGATCACGCAGCAGTCCCGCATCTCTCGCTGGAATGAGATCCGTGCCCGAAGCTCGCACAGCTTGTTCTCCAGAGACTGCACATTAGCCAGTAATAAACTGGGTAACGGTGGTCTGTTAGTGCGCCGTCTCAGTCGAACCAGAACGCCAGATCTTCTCCCTCTGCGTCGGCGTTTGCGGCCTCCAGGGGCCCAGAACAAAGGCGTCTCAGGTGAGATGAATGGGGGGTCTGCAAACGGAGGGTCCGTGTTGCAAAACTTGAACTCCGGAAAGTGATGAGAAAGTCTTTTATGTCCAGTAAGGTTTGTCGGTCGTACACAAGGCGTCGTGCTACTCGTGAATAAATAAAGGAAAAGTAAAATTAAACACAAAAAACAGCTGCTGCTTGGGGGAGCTCGCGACGAGGCTGCCATACTCGGCGCCATCTTAGATATTACACACCCTGAAGCTGTTTCACACTTCCTTGCAAAAACTCGAGAGGTGGTTGTTTTGTGACGTGTCGGGTTTCAACCTGCAGCATCAATAACCTAGAATCAATAATGATGTTCAGCTGCAGCTGTGTGAAGAGGAAAAGCAGAAGTGTTTCGTTGTTGGTGGATTTCACACCCATGTGTACTTCTGTGTTTGTGATGACGTCATGCCCCCACCCCCCACGGTCCTCACACACTTCCCCTTCCTGCCCCTCCCAGGGCAGAAAGCAGAAGTTCAGCTTTTGGGAACATGAAACATGTTTCTGATGAATCGTCACTTTTAGTGTTTTCACCTCTGCCCCCTCTGCTGTTACCGATGGATCGACTGATCGGGTCTGAGTCGGTAGCTTTGGAGCAGTTTAGTGAAGATGTCTCTGAAACGTGACGGTGGTTTCGGTTACAGATGTGACTCACGCTGCCTTCACATCTGTATTGATAGCTGATTAATCACTCTGGCTGACCACCAGCCTCCAAGTATTTGATTGACTCATTTCAGAGTGGAGCCACTGATACTCAGCCCTGCACTCTGATTGGCTGGTGAAACAGTCTGTCTGCAGCCAATCAGAAGTCGTGGGTTTGAATCCGCTGGCTGTTCTCAGCAGGTGCTCCGGTCCCCTCACACAGCTGTCTCATCTGTTTGTCAGAATAAGGAGAAGGAGCGCCTGAAAGAGAGGGAGAAGGAAGCGAGAGAGAGGGAGGCGCGCTCCAGTAATGGCCACCTGTTTACCTCACTGACGGTGTCCTCCACCACCCTCTGCTCCTCCTGCAACAGGAGCATCACGGCCAAAGAGGCGCTCAGCTGCCCAGGTAAGCACACCTGTACAGAGGAAACTTTATTTATACCGTCGATTTACAGATTGATTGAACGTGTGTGTGTGTGTGTGGGGGGGGGGGGGGGGAGGGGGGGCGCTTGTCTGCTGTATGACAGACGGCGTGTTAATCCTCCTCACAATGAACAGATGTACCTCCGGATTAACACAGTCAGCTGGGATCAGTGTAACACAATAAAATCTCCTTGTTGAACACAACAGATTGGTCATGTGACCACATGTAGACCTCAGGAGCGGGTGAAAGAAGACTCACCCCTCGTCCCATCCCCCCAAGCCCCTCGCCCAGTGTGTGTGTGTGTGTGTGTGTGTCAGCCTACACACCTTGTTGTCCTGCACTCTGATTGGCTGCTGCAGATGCACCCTGAGAAGTGGGTCAAGTGGACTATGTCTACGTGTGTGTGTGTGTGTGTGTGTGTGTGTGTGTGTGTGTGTGTGTGTGTGTACACAGACTTCAAGTCAAGTGGCTTTATTGTCATTCCAACCATGTACAGTGGTACAGTACAAGTGAAAGAGAAAGCGTTCCTCCAAGACCGCAGTGCTACAAATGACAGACAATCAACACAAGACAACATAAAGTGAAATTTGCCAAAACTGCAACAAAACAAAACAAAGACAGCAACACCAGACAGAGCAGGACGATACAGACACAGACAAGTCTTTGAGTAGAGCAGAGGTGTCCAACTCCAGGCCTCGAGGGCCGATGTCCTGCAGATTTGGCTAAATTACCTCCTCAACACGTTTTAAAGTTCTCCAGAGGACTGGTGATGAACTGATCGTTTGATTCAGGTGTGTTGACCCAGGGTGAGATCTAAAACCTGCAGGACACCGGCCCTCGAGGCCTGGAGTCGGACACCCCTGGTGTGGAGCAACTCAAAGACTGAAGAAAGTTTATAACAAGAAACTTACACGCCCAGAACACAGAGTATTTTTAACTGTGTGTGCGTTGTGGTTTACTGGCGACATCTGTGGAAAAAGTGAGGTCAGCACAGTGAACAAATGTGTGTCTTTAGCATGTAAGTGGTCTCTTTCTTGCCTGGTTTCTGCAGGTTCCAGTACCACTGTGGTAGTTGGGTTTCTCTCTCTCACTTCTCTTTTTTATTTACACAGCATCAAATCACAACAACAGTGGCCTGAAGGTGCTTTATATTGTAAGGTAGACCCTACAATAATACAGAGAAAACCCAACAATCATATGACCCCCTATAAGCAAGCGCTTGGGTGACAGTGGGAAGGAAAAAATTCTTTTTAACAGGAAAAAGCCTCCAGGAGAACCAGGCTCAGGGAGGGGCGGGGCCATCTGAATCTTAAAACAGTTGTAGAGTTTCTGTTGGACTTCACAGAGTCCGGCAGCACAGCAGACTCTGTAAACTTCAGACTGTAAGAAGCTTGTGTACAGACTGTTTCCTGCTGGATTAATTGAAGGCTTTGCAGGGAGTTCCTGATAATAGTGCTGATAATAATGAATTACAGCAGTCCAGCCTAGAAGTAATAAATGCATGAACTAGTTTGTCAGCGTCTGTTCATTGTTTTGAATTTCAGAGATATACATTTTCATCGTATACCAAAGAAAATGTATGCTATGTCTTCTAATGATGCTGCCTAAGGGAAGCATGTATAATGTAAACAGAATTGGTCCTAGCACTGAACCCTGTGGAACTCCATAATTAACCTCAGTGTGTGAAGAGGACTCTCCATTTACATGCACAAATTGGAGTCTATTAGATAGATATGATACAAACCACTGCAGCACAGTACCTGTAATACCTACAGCATGTTCTAATCGCTCTAATAGGATATTATGGTCGACAGTATCGAACGCTGCACTGAGGTCTAGCAGGACGAGCACAGAGATGAGTCCACTGTCAGAGGCCATAAGAAGATCATTTGTAACCTTCACTAAAGCTGTTTCTGTGCTGTGATGAACTCTGAAACCTGACTGAAACTCTTCAAATAAACCATTCCTCTGCAGATGATCTGTTAGCTGTTTGACAACTACTCTTTCCAGGATGTTTGATATGAAGGTTGGAGATTGGCCTATAATTAGCTAAGACTGCTGGGTCACCCCATTTACACCCGTGTCTCTCTTTACCTGTGTGTCTCATAGCATGTAATGTCACCATCCACAATCGCTGCAGAGACAGTCTGGCGAGCTGTGCTAAGATGAAGCAGAAGGTAAGAGCAGTCTCTCTCTCTTCTTACCTGTCTGTCTGCACACACCTGTCCCAGTCCTGGTAGGCTACAGTCTCACTGGGGAAAACAATGGTTCGCTGTTGGTTTACATCTTACATCAGAAAGCTTTGCTATCAGGGTCTCTCTTAAAAAAAAAGGTTACATTAACTTCAATTCAATTCAATGTTATTTATATAGCGCCAAACCACAACAGTCGCCTCAAGGTGCTTTATATTGTAACGTAGACCCGACAATAATACATACAGAGGAAAAACCAGCAATCATATGACCCCCTATGAGCAAGCACTTTGGCGACAGTGGGAAGGAAAAACTCCCTTTTAACAGGAAGAAACCTCTGACAGAACCAGGCTCAGGGAGGGGCGGGGCCATCTGCTGTGATTGGTTGGGGAGAGAGAAGGAAGACAGGATAAAGACATGCTGTGGAAGAGAGACAGAGATCAACACATACATGTTAATCTCTGTGGCTTTGCAGCGGTTGGTGCTGCCGCCGTGATAGGTGTCACACCACTGAGTGAACAAAATCAGCCCTAACCTGACCGTCGTTCAGTGCACCGTTCACAGCTAGAACAATGATGTGGTAGAACATATTACTTTCACATATTTATTAACTCTGACGATCTGAAAATCTACTGTTGAATTCAGTGAATGGAGCAAGATGCCTGCGTTCCTGCACAGAGGAAAGATGTGTGGGAAAAAGGGAATTGATGCACTGCAGTAAAAATAAATGGCATCAAAGCATACTTTTTTATTTGGGACATCCTGTAGTGGAATATTTACTTTCTCTAAGCTGACAGCCTTTTGTGCTGTTGCATATATTGAAGTGACAGCTGGTGAAAAATAGCACAGATGAGCATTCACCTGCACTGAGGATAGTAAAAGAAAGAAAATGAATGTTGCTCTGTGTGCACACTACTGAGAAATGTTATGTGATTTTTATTGTGCACTGATCTTTGTGTAGAAGTTTGACTACAACACTGAACTGATCGCTGGAAAAAGGAAAACAGGATATTTCCATGTGTGCGTCCTGTCTCAGGATTCTCCTTGCTCAGTTCAAGTCGTCTCTTTGAGTACGCTTGCAATATTATTGTGGAGCAGGAATATGTGGGGCTCGACTCTGAGTGCGCCAGGAGTGAGTAAAGATCAACAGAGCCAAACGCTCAGGGCTCCGCCCCCTCATTCTAACATGGCCGACCAGCCCCCCCGAGTCACTCTAAGTAGATTTCTTTCCATGCCCAAGCAAGGAGGGAAGTGTTGGTGAGACACCTGACTCTCTTATCAAGGAACCAAGGATTGCGTTCAGTAATCCAACGTTCTTTTTCTAACTCCTCTGTGTTTCTTTATGGGAGATACAGCCCTCCCCTGGGTTGCGGCTTCCCCCGCAGCTACGCTCCAGGACTACTCAGGTCTCAGGTGGATCTGAGGCACTGGATTCCAGCACTACCTGAGCCAGGGATGACTGTGCAACATCCAACTCATAAAATCGCACAAAGGTGTGTGGCGTAGTCCAGCTTGCTTCCTCACAAATATCCTGGACTGATACACCTCTGAACAAAGCTCATTCTTCTATACCCCTAGAAGAATGAGTCCTGGGGTGGCCTGCGATTCCTTACAGAGCTATGGCCTCTACAATCCAATGAGCTAGGGCCCGCCCTTGTAAGGGGAGGCCCAAGAAACCAACAGCTGATCTAACTTTCTGTCTGAATCCAGCTGTTGTGTCTACATATGTCTCCAAGGCTCGCACAAGTATTCAGCCTCTGCTCCTTCTCCGAGGAAAACTGGGGGGGCAGCAGCTCTACTGCAGAACAGAGCACCTGATGACGTTTCCATCACCTTAGGGACAAAGGCAGGGTTACGCCTCCGACATGTCCGGGAGCCAACTGCAAACAAGAGTAGTGAATAGACAGAACTCGTTTAGCTGCGGTTAGAGCCAACAGCAGAGCGGTTTTAAGAGAGAAAAACTTCAAACCCACAGTCCCGATAGGCTCAAAGCCTGACTGACAGCTCCAATAGTAGGACCAGTGGTCTAGAGACTGGGAGCCTACGATGTGCCCCCTCATGAAGACAAACAAGGGGGTGCAGCACATTTGTACATCCTTTGATAAACAGATGCCGTGAAGCAATCTACCATACTGGGCAAAGAAATGCTGGCAGAAGCTGAGATTGCCCCGTGGTTAGGGTGTAAGTAGGTATAAGTGTAAGTAGGCTCCACAGCCGAAGGTTCAGTGAGCCCCAGCTCACTCATCCACTGGATCTCAAGCTTAGAGCAGCCCTTGGTTTGCAACTTTGGCCCCACTTGGTGGCCTAGACTGCTGGGCAGGGAAAGTGGAGTCATCCTCCTCCTCGGCCGTATCCTCCAGATAGAGGAGATAAGAGTTGGCCGCACTCTCGCCACCTGGGTGGCCAACGTTTTGATTGAGGAGGTGCTCAAATGGTGGGACTCTTCTCAGGGACTCTTCCTCCATCATGTCCACCCAGCTCATGGTGGCTCACGGATGATGGATATCACTCGTAGCAGTAGTAGCTGACAGGCAGCGATCCTGCCTGTTCGTTACTGCTACTCTCTTCCTCCTTTCCAGGACTTGCTCTGGCATCAATGGACAGTGGGGGCATCCCCGAGGGTTATGTTCTGGCACATGCTGTTATTACATGGCTTGATTAAGGTTCACATTAGGCTGACATCTGGGGTCAGAGCTGAAACTGTTCTGGGCCACCACAGGGCCAGCAGTGTGTCTACAACTGGCCCATGGCTGCACACAATGTGCTTACACATGGCCCACATGCCGCAAAGAATGACGGCCCTTTGGTGGCCCAGATAAGGTTTGCCAAAGGCAATCCACACATGGACCAGCACAGGATCACCAGTGTGTCTGCAACTGGCCCTGTGCTGGCCCATGTGTGGGCCACCTCTGGCAGACCAGGTCTGAGCCACCAAAGGGCCGTCATTCTTTGCGGCATGTGGGCCATGTGTAAGCACACTGTGTGGGCCAGATCCGGGCCATACCAATTTTGCTATGTGGGAACACGGTTTATGGGCTACTAACATGTTAATGCTAGCCGGACACTGAAAGGAAAAGGCTCAACGTAACACTTGAGCCTGAATTTGACAATCGTCGGCTAGCTCACTAGCTAAAACCAGGAAGCGTTGGAAGAGCTCGCCTAACAAGATTGCTGTTCAAAAGGGTGAAACTTTAAGTACACTTCTCTCGAAGGACTTACTCAGCAAAAACTGGAACCGGAAACTGCGTTTGGCAACATACTCCTATACGGGATGCATGAGAAAGCAGCTAATCAAGTTAGCTTGGAGAAGCTGAGGGAGCTCAAAGTAGTTTCTCACAGGAAGAAATGAGTTAGCAGGGGTTGGTCGGCCGTGTTAGAATAAGGGGGTGGAGCCCTGAGCACGGCTCGCCAGGTCTGTCATGGACAGACATGGCGTCATTGGAGATTCCGTAGTTGGTCACACCAAGACGATTCCCGTAGTGAAACACAGAGCGAAGGTATAAAAAGAACTGCCACAAACGTCGGTGACTCAGGTTTTTGGAGCAGCTGTGTTGCTCATGAACGCAGCCTGTCTCTCTCTCTTTGGTCGCTCCAAGGTTGACCTGTGTTTCCCTCTGACAGCAACAGAAGCTGGCGTTAGCGAGAAATAGTTCAGCTCTGCAGAACGTCGCCATGAGAAGCAAAAGTGAGTCCTGTCACCTAAAAACATCTCCTTTTCCTCTTCTTCTGCTGTTGTTTGTCACAATGATGACTTTTTCTTCTTCTCTGCTTCAGCGCCTATGATGAAGGAGCGTCCGAGCTCAGCCATCTATCCTTCTGACAGCCTTCGTCAGTCGCTGCTCGGCTCCAGACGCGTTCGATCTGGCCTCTCGCTCGCCAAAAGTGTCTCCACAAATAACATCGCAGGGTGAGGCTGAGCACGGAGCTGATTGGCTGCTGGCTGTTGTGGTTGAGCATCAGAAACAGGAACAGCAAATGTACAGAATAATAACTTGAAATCGGAAACATTCAGCTGAGCTAAAATATAAACCTCCAGGTCACAAGGATCTCCGTGACCTGGAGGCTCCGACATCGCCATCTTGTGGTTGCAGGAAGCAGCTGCTGGGAGGGTTAGAGAAGTAAAATTCATTATATGCAAGAATAAAATCACGCAGAGTTCATTAAGAATAAAACATAAAAAAAGGAATCCAGATGCTGACATCATCAAATCGCCACCCATCACAAAGTGAGGTCTTGATGCTCAGTCATCCAGGTAAGTAAATCCCATAAAGTCGATTCTGTTCATCTGGATGTTTTCAGTGGGAGAAATGTTTCGTCACTCATCCAGGTTCTTCAGTCTCAGCTGACTGCAGGTTTCAACCTTATAAACAGGACATTTGCTCAGTGACTGAAACCAGCCCACAGAAACGTTTCACTGAAAACATCCAGATGAACAGAATCAATTTGTGGGGAAGGTGAAGCAAGCATCCAGTGAAACTAGTTCAGTGTTTGCGGGGCAAAAGTAAAACACTGAAGCTCTCTGTCTTTAAACTAATCAGGACTTTAAGTTATTCTGTTGTTGCCACCTCTGTTTGTACTGTACTCGATTACTGTAATCGAGTATTGCAGCTTCAGTGACTTGAAAAAGTTTTCGATATGACGAGCTTCGACACACTCAGCCACGGCAGTCAACAGCTGACATGCTCACCTGCTTCTCTGCATCTTCACACCATCAGACATCATAAGTCACCTTTCTGTCTGTCCTCAGTGTGACCGACGACTCTGCAGGTCTCAAGAGGATCCTGTCTCAGTCCACAGAGTCTCTGAACTTCAGGAGCAGGACTCTGTCCATGGAGTCTCTTACTGATGACGGTCTGTTAGTCACTTTTATTGATTACTATCAGATCTTAATTATGTGAGCAGGCGCTGTAACCTGATGGGATTCATTCTTTCTGTGTGCAGCCGAGTGGAGCCCTCTGCTGGACGAGCTGCAGAAGGAGGGCAGCTGCGTGCAGGCCGACAGCTGGAGCCTCGCTGTGGAGCCCAACTTCCTGCAAACACTTCACAAAGACCTGATCAAGCAGCAGGACGTCATCTACGGTACAGCAACAGTCACCAAACACACACATGTGGACTCGTTACACCTGCGGGAGATTTAAACTCGGAGCTCATACAGCTTCCAGACGTTTGTTCAGGAGAGCTTTTGTCACCTGGCGTCTCTGTTTTAGTTCATCCCAAAGGTGACGTGTCAGTGCTCTGTGTGGGCGGGGTCGGGTTTTTCTACAGTCCCAACGAACCTTAACTAAAGCGTGGTCTACAGCTGTGCGTGTGCTCGCCACAGCTGGAGAAGAAACGTGACCGAGCTCTCTCTCTGCCTCAGAGCTGATCCAGACCGAGTTTCACCACGTCCGCACGCTGAGGATCATGGAGGGCGTGTACCGGCGGGGGATGCTGGAGGAGGTGATGCTGGAGGCGGGGGTGGTCCACACCATCTTCCCGTGTCTGGACCAACTGCTGGAGCTTCACTCCCACTTCCTGTCAGAGCTGTTCAACAGGAGGAAGGCGGGTCTGGTGGAGGGCAGCTCCACCAACTTCACGGTGCGCAAGCTGGGAGACCTGCTGGTCCGACAGGTACGACGACTCCACCTCTCGCACCCGCACCTCGCTGCTAACAGGGCCTCTAAGTTCCCACTGCAGGCGAAAGCGCATCAAATCCACCATATCGATCATGGCATGATAGTTTGAACTGCACAAGTCCGACATTTTCAAATCCGACCTTTCGTATGTGGTACTGAGTCCGATACGTATCTGATGTTTTAGAAAGTGACTGCTGGTTGATGGTCATGTCGCATTAAATTAGTCTTTTACGTCACTGACAAAAACAGATCCCAATTATCAGCGCTGGAGAAGACAAACGACTGCGTGTCCATATAAACATCTGCACGTAGCAGCCACTGCTCCAAACAAGGCCGTTGTTAAAGCTGTTTTCTCAGTGTCCTTCTTTCTCTAATTAATTTGTCAAAACTCTGTCGGTTACAACTGTGCAGAAATAGACTGCTGCAACAACACCTACTAGCTGCCATTCTTACTTCCGTAAAGATGGAACACATTTTGGGGTCAGCTTGAAAGAGCTAAGGTCAGAGGTCAAATGTGACACGGCGTCTTTCCCTAAACGTTGTCAGTACAAACAGTGGCAGCCAAATTTTTAGCAAAGGTAGGATGTTTTATGACCCTGAAGAAGAGTTCAAATATGAGGTCGTGTCCACATACAGAATGACAACAGCAATGGATGCAACAGCATCAAATAAAACCCGAGGCTTGCTCGCCCGGAACTGGACGTCACGTTTGTCAACACAAACCAACCGCTTGGCACTGATTTTAAAATTCGCCAGACGGTCGCTACAAAGACCTGAGTTTATCCACCGAACCTACACGTGTGTGTGTGTGCAGTTCTCAGGGCAGACTGCTGATGACTGGAAGAAAGTTTACTCAGAGTTCTGCAGTCGACATCCGAAAGCTGTGAAACTCTACAAGGAAGTTTTGGCTCGCGACCGGAGGCTGCAGCAGTTCATCAGGGTGAGGCGCTCACCTGCGGCGTCAGGCTCGTCCTGGAACCGTCATGGTCACTTTAGATGTGTTTTGATTTACGCTGCTGCAAGCTGGTTCGGCCCGGGGCCGGCTGGTGTTTCTGATGCTGACTTCCTGTCTCCATGCTTTCCCACAATGCTCAGCGTGCGACTCGCGGTCCTCTGCTGCGGCGTCACGGCGTCCAGGAGTGCATCCTGTTGGTGACGCAGCGGATCACAAAGTACCCCGTCCTCATCCAGCGAATCCTGGACAACACTAAAGGTAATCTGTGACTTTTGACCTTTAGGATTCTGTGATGACCTTTGACTTATGACTGTGATGAATCCATAACCTCCTGCAGGCTGCGAAGAGGAGGCGCAGGCTCTGAGCCGCGCACTGGGCCTCCTGAAGGAGCTGATCAGCTCTGTGGACAAAGAGGTCCTGGAGCTTGACCGGAGCAGGAGGCTGCAGGAGATCCACGCCCGCCTGGACCCGCGTGCCCAGGCAGAGGTCCGGGGAGGAGGCGTGTTCAGGGGTGGAGAGCTGCTGAGGAGGAGGCTCCTGCACGAGGGGACACTCCTCTGCAAGGTCCAGGGTACCAGGATGAAAGGTAGTGGGCTTTATCACCTGCTGTGGTGTAACATGCGTGCGGGCAGAGCTCGCAAGTCACGACTGTGTTTGTCTCCAGATGTGCAGGTGCTGCTGATGTCAGACATCTTGGTTTTCCTCCAGGAGAAAGACCAGAAGTTCACCTTTGTTGTGTCACTGGTGAGTCTGAGAACATTCGAAAGCCCCCTGACCTCCAGCGCTGTTCAAGTTTTCCTGTCTGCTCACCTGTCTGCTCACCTGCATTTCAGGACAAGTCTCCAGTGGTCTCATTGACTAATCTGATTGTCAGAGACATAGCCAATCAGGAGAGAGGGATGTACCTGATCAGTGACTCCACCCCCCCGGAGATGTATGAGCTGCACGCCTCATCGAAAGAAGACAGGAAGACTTGGATGAGCCGCATCCAGCAGGCCGCCACCAGGTGAGCAAGACACACGTGTGTCCTGAGGAAATGAAGTGCTCTGGCTGTGCGTCACTTCCTACCCCGATGACGACATTTATCACAACACAGAGCGCCTGTAAACTCAGTGAACAGTTTATATAATATAGTCATATTCCTGCAGTCGAGTGTTTCCACCAGTGACATCGTGTATTTGTGGGAGTTTGATGTCCGGTTTTCTCTTTAGTAATGACGTGCTGCAGGAATCAGAAACTATTAATGAAACGATGTATTTAAGAGCAACAGGCTGAACCAGTTAAATTATCATAAAGTTACAAACATAAGAAATCGCTCTAACATTCACAAACGGCTCGATTATAAATATGCATCATATTACAGAGGTTAAATATATATAATTGATCTTTAACCTTCTGCACCTCTACTTAGCTTTGGTGACCTTAGTTACTGTGGTAACTACTGCAAACTGTAGTTACTGTAGTTACTGTGTACTTTAGTTACTGATGTATTTTTTCCTGCAGCTGTCCGTGCAGAGACGACTTTCCTCTCATTGAGACAGAAGACAAAGCGCTGCTGCGCAGACTCAGAGCTGACATCCAGCAGAAGGACAGGGAGGTGCTGGAGCTCTTACAGGAGCGCGTCACTCTGTTTTCTGACCTGGTGGAGGCGTCTGGAAGAGGAAAGGCAGAAGAAGAAGGAGACGTGGAGGTCAGGATCTCCTCCTCCTGCAGGAACCTTTTTAGAGCTGACACTCCTCAGGCACCTCAGGCCGAGCCGCTCCTCCTCGCTGCCATCGGTGAAGGTGAGGAGGTGCTAATGCTTCTTAGGTCCAGAACGATGGACTAAGACTTTAACAGATCGTGTGACCTTTGGTGGAGGTTAGGGTGTAACGCGGTAAAGGACCAGGGCACCTAACTGCAGCTTCATAGATAATGAGCTAATCAGAACTAGCTTCGGCTACGGAGCCTGAGTGTGTGAATAAAACACAGGAAACAGAAATAGAGCTCAAAAGTATATTATGTATGTTATGGTAAATGAAAAATGTATAGACAGATATACAGAAAATAAATATAAGCATATATATCACGAACAGAAATAATGGTAATAACACAAAACAGCTTATTAGGTCCCAAAATGAGGTGGGACGAGGTTTAGTCTAGTGTGAGATCAGTTTTGTTCCATTGACCTGTGATAGGGCAGCACGGTGGCACGGTGGTTAGCACTGTTGATAGGGCGGCACGGCGGCATGGCGGTTAGCACTGTTGATAGGGCAGCACGGTGGCACGGTGGTTAGCACTGTTGATAGGGCGGCACGGCGGCACGGCGGTTAGCACTGTTGCCGCACAGCAAGAAGCTCCTGAGTTCAATTCCACCATCAGGCCGGGGCTTTCTGTGTGGAGTTTCATTCCCGCCACAATAAAGGGATTTGCGGAAGTGGGGTCAGATGTTACCATGGTTACATGGGTGTAGCTGACCAGGTTCGATGTTTAAAATTGATATTTATGGGATGAAGCCATCACACCTCAGGTCTTTGTGCCACACATAAACATCTGTAAGTGGGAACAAAGAAGAACTGAGCAGTAAAGGAAACGTTCTCCGAGACATCCTCCACCTGAGCAGCTTCCAACGCTAACAGAGACTCTCACCATCAGCCTCACCATGTTTTCTGTTTCAGTCGACAGACTGACGGAGCTGCTGTCAGATGCCAGCATCCAGAAATCTTCCATAACCAACGGCAACCAGGAGATCAGCGGTGAGTCACCTGTCACCTATTTGTGCCCCTTCGTGTCGTGATGCAGAAATCATCTTTCTGTTGCTGTTTGATAACCCGTCCCTTTCTCTCAGATGGTGACTCTGGTTCTCTGAACGGCTCTTTTGACTTGAACGACAAATCCTCAAAGGTAAAGCTCACCTTTCACCTCCTGCTCAGGTGTGTGTCTTAAAGATGTGAAACTTTCAACCCCTCATATTTCTTCTGAAATGTTTGAATGCTCAGAGGTTCCATGGAAGTTATTTACAGTCTTTAACCAATCAGTGAGCAATTGGTCACATGATCCCAATGTCACAGCAGGGTTTTGGTGGATTTTGTTTCCGTGGAAACTGGAGCAGAAGTGAAGATACAGGTGACAGTAAAAAACAAGTAAATGTTGAAGAATGTTTTTCTGAGGGGCTCGTTTACGTCTCACTGCACAGACGAGCGGGCGGAGCTACTTCTTCACTTACATGGTCGACGTTCTGCAACTTTTCCCTTATTTATAACATCATCGTATGCAGCTGGTACAACAGAGGCGCCACCTGATTGGTCCACATGTTTCAGGTGGTTCGTGAAGCTGAACCTGCATCTGCAGGATGCAAACCTTCAGTGGTGTTTAAATGTTTGTCTGCTGAACCACAGTTCTTCAAATAAATCCTCTTTATATAAACTGTCTGTTTTCATGTGTCTGAGTGAACCTTCAGAATAAGAGAAGGTCTGTGGCCGTTTGTCTCCACGTCTCTCAGTTTCAACTCTTTTCTCTTTCAGGATAGAAATGGTAACCAGCTGCAGGAGCGAACGCTGAATGAGGTAACACCTACTTCCTCTTTTCTGAGTAACCTCTTGATACCAAGAAGTCAAAGACCTAAGCCCCTCCTCCATCAGTACCTACTCGGATCGCCTTGCCACAGTTCGCCACGGTTTTCGGGGCTGGCACCACATACTGCAATAGTACCTGCCCGGGTTCCAAGGGACCCGGGCAGGTACTAAAATGTGATGTCAGATTGCGTGACACCGATTGGCCGGTCAGTGGCGTCATTCAAAGAGTCACAAAAGCAACTCGTTCACGAAAATCAAAACAGACATTTTTGAAACCCGGCAACGAGGAAACAGGCTGCAAAACCGACACAAGGTGCACGAGTGTCGAAAAGCCACAGACCCAGCAGCAGCTATACTGCTGGCTCCACGTCCACCTTTGTTGTAGTCGTCGCATATTCATCACGGGACACTCGGACATGTCGGTGTGATGACGAACACGCACATTAGGTGTAACTGGACTGTAATGGAAAGCCAGTCGATCTGAGGTGCCATTGGAAAAGGGGCTTAGATTCGCTTTGAAGATGGACATGTTTCTGTCTGTGTTGGGATGCAGCTCATGCACCGTTTCTTACATGTTGATGTGCAAAGTTTCTGCCTGTGCAGTTCTAACATCTTCAGCTGTCCTCTCTGCAGGACGTCCATCAGCGGTTGATCAGTCTGAGCACACAGCTTCACGCCCTGCAGGTCTGAAACTTATTTCCAGTATTGATTGTTTATACATCCTGCAATTAACCCAAATAAATAGTGATTCATTTATTCAGTATTTATGTTATCAATGTTGCAGGCTGCTGTGATTCGTCAGGACTCAATGCTAGCGCTGTTGGTCAGTGCAGGCTCCACCCCCTCCACCACCCCTGGCTCTGCCCCTGGCCCCCGCCTCAGCCGGTCACTGTCACGTGACACAGGGTTGGAAGCCAGCGGGGAGGCGGTGCTGCTGCGGCGGCAGGTGGAGCTGCTACAGGAGGAAGTGACACGCCTCCGTCTGCGAGGGGAGGACCAAAACTGGGAGGGAGTGGAGCCAGGCACCAGAAGGAGGAGCAAAAATGGAGAGAAGAGCGATGTTATGAAAGGAGAACAGGTGAGTTGGGTTCACTTGTTCACCTAAAGCGCGATGAGTCGACAAAACTGGAATAAATCCGAGTTGTCTGTTGGCAGGCTAACAAGAGGCGTAGCAGTCGGGAACTGGAGCTCCGCCCCCTCGCCCCACTAGCCACCGAGGATCCAGTCGACCAATTAGATGGCGTCCAAGAAGGAAATGAAGAGGAAGAGGAGGAAGTGATGAAGATCTCTCCTCGCTCTGATAGCCCCAGAGGTTAGTACCACTGATCAACAATCAATATGGAAAACCCATGGCATTATGATGTCTCCATGGTAACCTATTACCTCTGACCCCTCAGACCTGCAGGACATCCCAGAGGAGAGCGAGAGTTAACGCCCCACCTCCAGCCGATGACCTCAGGGACCTCTGCTGTTGTCACTGTGACGCCACAGACACACATCGGACTCTTATTGTTAAAGGCCCTGGATATGATGCCAGTGCCTGTTTTACAGTTTTTAGACCAAATCAGACTTTTGTTCTTGGAACATTTTCTAAAAGGGTAAGGGCGAGGTTAAATTGGCAACTTATTTTGTGATTAGATCACTGGTTTGATCCGTGCCCTTGATGTTTTCTGTTTATTTGTTTCTTTGTTGTTTGTAAATGGGACCAGAGCATGCGTATCTGGAGCTGGACCTGGATCTGGATCTGGTCTGATCCAGATATTTTTCACAGTTTGTTTTAAGCAGACAGATTTTTATTTATTCTTTGAATCTGAGACACACCACACTACATTACCCAGAATGCCTTTGGACCAGCAGCCATCTCATATTTAAAGTTTTGATTTTAATGGTGTCTGATTTACAGAAACCATTACCAGTATGTAAGCATTGAAAGGACTGGGATTATGGGGAGGGATTGGAGGTTGGTGTGGTCAGATTTGGGTTTTGGGGGTCGGGACTCACGTAGTGCTGGATTGTAGGTCAGGTGTGTTTTTAAGGAGCACAGAGCTCCTTCTATTAGCATGTTAGCATGGCTGTGTCTCTTATACTTGTGTAGGACATTGGTTGAATTGACCAATCAGCTTGTTTCTTTTGATGCATGGAGGTGATGATGTCAGCTCCTCATGTCGTCCGGTGATGATGATGATGATGATGATGGAACAGTGTTTCACATAGAAAATTGTTCATTTACAAAAAAGAACAACAGACGCCGGTGATGATGTAATCATGTGATCACATTGGGGTGGACTACAGCAAGTTCAACAAGTCTGCGATCAGTCAAAGAGGCCATGCCCCTAATAATGCAAACTCCAGTTCAGACAGGAGAGTGTTATCTATAGAGACCAGTTTGTGAATTAGGTTGTAAGCATGTTTATTTTAACATGTAAGGGTTTTGGGACTGACTCGCTGCTGCCTCTGCTGGACAGTAGAGGAACTGTAGTTTGGCGCTGATTAAGCAGAAAGCGTTACCGAAGAATGCGGGCATCCTCTGTCCTGATCATGTGTGATTGATCATCACCTTATTGATCAGGTGTTTTATGGACAGTAGTCCCACCCCCTGTGAGTTCACATGATGTTCTGTAGGTTTTGGAAACACAAAAAAATAAATTTGTAACATCAGGACCTGAATGTGATTTTGAAGTTTTTGAATAACTGATTGTGTTCAGGTTTAACGCTGAGAAGTTTCTACAGTGTGAATCACTGTTTTGTTATGTTTTTTTTATCTGAAGCTTTGGGATCCAAAACATTTCTGACTGTTTACGCAAAAAAAGCTCGCCAGGATGCACGCCTCACATCCAGATGTGCCGCTGTAACATTTCTTTTGAGTGTATTTTAACTGTAGTAACAATGGACTGAAGTAATTGTATTGATCTCTGATGAGTGTAGGTGATTCCTGCTGTACTCTTTATAAATCTAATCAGCTGCTCTTCGAGTATTTGTCTTTACTTTTAGCTTCAGATGAAACATGACTTTCAGATTTTGATTACTGATGCAGAAATTGATGAATTGATAAACAAAGCACACAGTGACACAAAGTTCATTCGGGAAATTTATTTCCTGAAACTAAAAATAAACAAAGATGGCTGACATTCAATTCAATTCAGTTTTATTTATATAGTGTCAAATTACAACAACAGTCGCCTCAAGTGTCACGGGTGCAGGAGAAAGAGGACCCCAAAATGCGGCGCTCTGGCCAAAAAGTGTGCGTTTCCAAAGGTAGTGCCAAAAAACAGTGAAAGGTGCTAATCCAAAGGTGCTCCTCCTTAATCCCCAAGTGCAGCTTCGTCCGTGCGATTCCGTGTGTGAATGGTGCTTCCTGATGCTCCTCTCCGTGCCAATCTCCTGGGAGAGGTTGAAACCAAACACACAATTAGCGGGCTTCAAAACCAACAATCCACTTTCACTTAAAGTAACTAACGCTACCAGCCTGGAGTAAGCATTCGACGTTGACTGTCATCGTGCATCTTCCTTAAATGCCACAGCTCTAAGATGGAGGCTTAGTCCATCGTGGGCGATCGTGGCTCAAAGAGTTGGCAGTTCGTCTTGTAACCGGAAGGTTGCCAGTTTGAGCCCCGGACAGTCTCGGTCGTTGTGTCCTTGGGCGAGATACTACTGGGCCAGAGGGGCCGATGGCGCGATATGGCAGCCTCGCTTCTGTCAGTCTGCCCCAGGACAGCTGTGGCTACAACTGTAGCTTGCCTAAGAAAGCCCTCCACAAAGCCAGAACATCTTACTATTCGTCACTGATTGAAGAAAATAAGAACAACCCCAGGTTTGTCTTCAGCACTGTAGCCAGGCTGACAAAAAGTCAGAGCTCTGAGCCAACCATCCCTTTAACGTTAACTAGTAATGACTTCATGAACTTCTTCACAAATAAAATGTTTATCATTAGAGAAAAAATTACCAATAATCATCCCACAGATGTAATATTATCTACAGCTACTCTTAGTACCATTGATGTTAAGTTAGACTCTTTTTCTCCAATTGATCTTTCTGAGTTAACTTCAATAATTACTTCCTCCAAACCATCAACGTGTCTTTTAGACCCCATTCCTACAAAACTGCTCAAAGAAGTCCTGCCATTGATTAATTCTTCGATCTTAAATATGATCAACCTATCTCTAATAATCGGCTATGTACCACAGGCCTTCAAGCTGGCTGTAGTTAAACCTTTACTCAAAAAGCATCTCTAGACCCAGCAGTCTTAGCTAATTATAGGCCAATGGTAAATGGCCTGTATTTGTATAGCGCTTTTCTAGTCCCTAAGGACCCCAAAGCGCTTTACACAACCTGTCATTCACCCATTCACACACTGGTGATGGCAGCTACATTGTAGCCACAGCCACCCTGGGGCGCACTGACAGAGGCGAGGCTGCCGGACACTGGCGCCACCGGGCCACGGACCACCACCAGTAGGCGACGGGTGAAGTGTCTTGCCCAAGGACACAACGACCGAGACTGTCCAAGCCGGGGCTCGAACCGGCAAACTTCCGATTACAAGGCGAACTCCCAACTCTTGAGCCACAATCTCCAACCTTCCTTTCATATCAAACATCCTTGAAAGAGTAGTTGTCAAACAGCTAACTGATCATCTGCAGAGGAATGGTTTATTTGAAGCGATTAGAACATGCTGTAGGTATTACAGGTACTGCACTGCAGTGGTTTGTATCATATCTATCTAATAGACTCCAGTTTGTGCATGTAAATGGAGAGTCCTCTTCACACACTGAGGTTAATTATGGAGTTCCACAGGGTTCAGTGCTAGGACCAATTCTGTTTACATTATACATGCTTCCCTTAGGCAGCATCATTAGAAGACATAGCATACATTTACACTGCTATGCAGATGACACCCAGCTCTATCTGTCCATGAAGCCAGATAACACACACCAATGAGTTAAACTGCAGGAATGTCTTAAAGACATAAAGACCTGGATGGCCGCTAACTTCCTGCTTCTTAATTCAGATCAAACTGAGGTTATTGTACTCGGCCCTGAAAATCTTAGAAATATGGTATCTAAGCAGATTCTTCCTCTGGATGGCATTACCTTGGCCTCCAGTAACACTGTGAGGAACCTTGGAGTCATTTTTGACCAGGACATGTCCTTCAACGCACATATTAAACAAATATGTAAGACTGCTTTCTTCCATTTGTGCAACATCTCTAAAGTTAGAAATATCCTGTCTCAGAGTGACGCTGAAAAACTAGTTCATGCATTTATTACTTCCAGGCTGGACGACTTTAATTCATTATTATCAGGAAGTCCTAAAAACTCCCTGAAAAGCCTTCAGCTAATCCAAAATGCTGCAGCAAGAGTCCTGACAGGTCCTAGAAAGAGAGAGCAGATTTCTCCTGTTTTGGCTTCCTGTTAAATCCAGAATTCAAAATCCTGCTCCTCACATACAAGGTCTTAAATAATCAGGCCCCATCTTATCTTAATGACCTTGTAGTACCATATCACCCTATTAGAGCACTTCGCTCCCACTCTGCAGGCCTACTTGTTGTTCCTAGAGTATTTAAAAGTAGAATGGGAGGCAGAGCCTTCAGTTTTCAGGCCCCTCTTCTGTGGAACCAGCTTCCAGTTTGGATTCAGGAGACAGACACTATCTCTACTTTCAAGATTAGGCTTCAAACTTTCCTTTTTGCTAAAGCATATAGTTAGGGCTGGACCAGGTGACCCTGAATCCTCCCTTAGTTATGCTGCAATAGACGTAGGCTGTCGGGGGATTCCCATGATGCACTGAGTTTTTCCTTTCCAGTCACCTTTCTCACTCACTATGTGTTAACAGACCTCTCTGTGTTGAATCATATCTGTTATTAATCTCTGTCTCTCTTCCACAGCATGTCTTTTGTTGTGATTTGGCGCTATATAAATAAAATTGAATTGAATTGAATTGGTTGGTTGTTGCACTCTAGAAATGGAGGGAGGTGAGAGTTATTAACCCTCTGGGGTCCACGGACACGCTGCACCTCCAAATCACACGACTGATTTAAGATGACACCGCAACAAGCTGCAGCCACGCTGAGTCTTTCAGCCCGTGTTGAAGTTTGGACTTCAAAGTTTTTAGATTTTAATTACAGGCCAGTAAATATAAAAATATTTATATATATAAGCCATGCTTGTTTCTAAATACTGTTGTCACGTGTTTTTTTTAAAGCGTTTTCTAAGGACAGCACGAAAACAGTAAAGAAAGGAGAAAAAAGACACTTCTTTCCTATTGGTGGAAAAATGCACCATGTCCACCAATTTAAAAAATAATATGTCAAGACGTGGGATTTGGTTGTTTAGGCAGAGTGGAAAGTTTTGGGAGTGACGGCAGCGAGACAGAGCGAGCGATTGTGAGAGAGTTTTTAGACGTGGGAGATTTGTGACGTTTAGTGTGGAGTGTGTAGTTAGTGTGTTGTGTAGTCGTTGTGTTGTGTGTCAGTGAGGGCACTAATGAATGTCACACAGGCACATTTGCAACGTAAACACTGTAACCAGGTAGAAAACCAGCGGAGTGATACACCTGTTGTCAGGCCTGCAGGTTTGTCCCTGCGCTGTTTCCTGTCTTGTGGTGGACAAACATTTATTTTTACTGTCACACATCATTTGTGGGGCATCTTATTGCGACACCTGATTGTTCTCTAGGCTACATATTTATTATACAGGCTATACAGTACATAACATCACATGTTTTATGTCACTAAAGTGTTTAATTATGGGGGCTACAGAAAACAATTAAGTTATGGACTATATTTCTCTGAAAAACGTGAATACTTACTGCATTTGAATCATTTTAACCACATGTAACCACCTGCATGTGTGTTTGAAAAAAAGGGCTTTGATTTTGTCTGTCTGTTTGGCACACTGCCCTATGATAATACAGAGAAAACCCAATAATCAAATGGCAACCTTTGATCAAGCACTTGACAACAGTGGGAAGGAAAAACTCCCTTTTAACAGGAAGAAAATTATATAATCCGAACAGGGAGCTGGTTCCATAGAAGAGCGGCTTGATCGATGTCCCAGGACCACAGATCGCTGCTGTTACAGGACGAAGGTGGGGGTCTTCCTGCTGGCCAGCACACAGTCTGCTTTAACATCACGCTGGAGCTACCTGTGCACACCTGTCAGAGTCACTCCTCTCTGATCTGCTACACTTTTTTCCCACCTCGAGGTGGCTGCTGCTGTTAATTTAAGTGATTTAATTAGAGCCAAATTGCAATAACACATCAGAAGAACAAGCTGGAGAAGATTTCTGGTTTGGTTTGTTAAAAAAAAATAAATCTGTCATTATGCTTTCTAAGGTTTAATATTCAATCACAATGAGAGGGGATTAACTGCTAAACAGTTTCAAAAACAACTTATTCAGGGAAAAAAAACAAACAAAAACAAAACAGAACATTGAAGAGTCCATTCAGTTTCAGGAAAGTCACTAAAACCGGTAAAACTGAAGCAAATCTGCAGTTTGTCTGAGAGGAATTAAAAGTAAAAAGTACGTTTTAATTCATTTAAAACAGTCATATTTGCACAAAGAATTAATACACTTTCTTTAGTTTTGATAGAGAGCGTTAATGTGAGCTGTCCGGGAGGTATTCACAGAGCTTAGGAGTCTCATTTTGAACTTTGATACTCGGCAGCTTCTTCTTTCGGACTTTTACTTTGAAGAGGACATAGTGTAACATCACTTCCCGTGGAGCGAATTTAACCCGGAAGAGGGCGGAGTCTCTTGAGTTGGGAGTTGGCTGGAACCGGAATCCAGACTCAGCGCGACCAGAACCCTAGACCAGAAATCGAGACCACCACCCGAACAGGGAGCACGAGGACCGACACGAGACTCGAGTCCACGGAGGCTGAGACGGAGCGCGATTCACAGTTCGTCAAACTTCACGGAGAGTGAGGCATTAGCCGCCAACAGCTAACAGTTAGCTGACGGGAAGTGAGTGCAGCGGAAGAAGGGCGCGAGCTACAGGTGTGACTCTTTCCAAGGATTCGGACAGGTAAGTGGGAGACACACGGGTAAAGCTGAGCACACTTGAGCTGAGCTAACGAACTAGCCGCTAACAGGGCGGTGTCCGCAGCTAGCTTCCGGCGCTAACGTGCTAACACGGAACAAACAGTGGCGCACACAAGAGGAAGTCAGGTGTGAAAAACGTGCTTCCGATAAAGTCGGTAATAATCGATGAGGTATGGATAAACGACCTGAGCACGTAAGAGGTTGCGCAGGCACAGGGAGGGACTAAAGTTTGAGTTTATTCAGACCAACTTTATTTAAAAAAGCCAATCATAGGGGCAGAGAACTAGAACCGCCCCCTGAACGTGCCTCTTCAGGTCAAAGCTTCAACTCTGATCTACTCTTCCGATTTGATCAGTTTAATCAGTGGTCAAAAATACGGGTGATGACCCTGTACATTAATCACACTTGGAGGATGGGTCATTGCTCAGGCCCAGCAGTGTGGGGAAATCAGATTATTAAGAATAATCAGAGTACTCTAAGAATCTCTGAGTCTCAAGTGTAGCAGTCGTTCTTACAGCCTTCAGCTTGGCGGTGTTAGGAATCAAGAGGCTGATGCAACACAAGAGAGAGCCACTGGTGCTCAGGTGGAACAGCGGCGTACCCAGCTCAGCGGATTTGTGTCAGCTGACTGCGAGGAAAGTTCCCCGAGATCAACTCGTTGCTGACACCCAATCCAAATATCGGATCCTCCCAGAGGACACTGTTCTGTGGAGATGATCTAAAGCAGAGATTGCTCTGCCCTCTTCGTTCATCTCAGGAGCGCAAAACCCATGTTTCTCTGTGGGCTGCAGGATGCCATTGTGATCTGACAGCAGAAATAACCCCGCCGCCTTCTGTCTGAGCTAAGATGTTATGCTAGGGCTGTTCGATATGACGATATATATCGGATGAAGATATAAAAACGTCTGTCGTTTCATTTTATGCTATCGTTTGTTTTGTGGTGTTGTAAAACAAACTGTTTACGGCAATATTTTTTCATCGTTTTGATGTCACTGTAGTGGCTATATTAATTTATTAAAGTTCTCTCTTTCTCTTATATTTAATATAACCACGCTATGGATGGACAAGCGCCTGTTTTTATGCCTTGTCGTTAGCAACAACGTTGGTAAAACCATCGCATGTCCGCTTGTTTATTTTCCACTTAAACCTTTCACAATAAAGCTCAAGATCCTGTTGAGACAAAATAAACTGAATCACGTGAAAGAGTATGCAGAGTATTTACAGATGAGAAGCAAAAAAGGGCCGTCAGGTGCTAAAAAATAAACCTTAGACTCGAATGTTAGAACAGGCTTTTCCCCGCAGCACACCGTGTAATAAACACTCACAAAGAAAACGTCTAAATGTCTAAAATTGTATCGTTTCATGAATCGGTTAAAACACTCAACTCCAGCTACGCAACACCCAGCTGGAAACACTTTACACAAGTCGAGCTGCCCGAGATTCACAGAACTTTCAGAAAATGTTAAAATTTTTGTGATTTATATCGTTATATTGGGCGATCGTGGCTCAAGAGTTGGGAGTTCGCCTTGTAATCGGAAGGTTGCCGGTTCGAGCCCCGGCTCGGACAGTCTCGGTCGTTGTGTCCTTGGGCAAGACACTTCACCTACCACCTACTGGTGATGGCCAGAGGGGCCGATGGCGCGATATGGCAGCCTCGCTTCTGTCAGTGCGCCCCAGGGCAGCTGTGGCTACATACAACTGTAGCTGCCTCCACCAGTGTGTGAATGTGAGAGTGAAGTGGTATTGTAAAGTGCTTTGAGGGGTCCCGAAAAGCGCTATATAAATGCAATCCATTATTATTATTGTTGTTGTTGTTGTTGTTATCGGGACGATAGATTTCTTATATCGGGATGTGAGATTTTGGTCATATCACACAGCCCTATGTTAGGCTATGTTCCATCCATGTTACCATTGGCTGTCAGAACTTGACAGTCATGTCGCTTCAGAGTTGACGCGTTCCAGGAAAAGCAGGTTTTTGTTTTGGTTCTTCATGAGTTCGAGCCATTCACGTATCACCAGCAACACAGCATATCACTAATCTTTCTTACACATTCGAGAACCGCCTGATCACTGCTTTCTGTACGGCTTGGTCACTCAAAAATACACACGTTGGTTTAATGCAACTCTGTTTTATTTATATAGCGCCAAATCACAACAACAGTTGCCTCAAGGTGCCATATATGGTAAAGTAAAGGCCCTTCAATAATGCGAGGAAAACAGAGAAAGCCCAAACAATTATATGAGCAAGGGCTTTGGTGATGGTGGGAAGGAAAAACTCCCTTTTAACAGGAAGAAACCTCTGGCAGAATCAGGCTCAAGTATGCTCTCTCTTTCTAGTCCCTGTCAGGACTCTTGCTGCAGCATTTTGGATTAGCTGAAGGCTTTTCAGGGAGTTTTTAGGACTTCCTGATAATAATGAATTACAGTCGTCCAGCCTGGAAGTAATAAATGCATGAACTAGTTTTTCAGCGTCACTCTGAGACAGGATATTTCTAACTTTAGAGATGTTGCACAAATGGAAGAACGCAGTCTTACATATTTGTTTAATATGTGCGTTGAAGGACATATCCTGGTCAAAAATGACTCCAAGGTTCCTCACAGTGTTACTGGAGGCCAAGGTAATGCCATCCAGAGTAAGAATCTGCTCAGGCTCTCTAGAGCCGTGAGAACACCGGACTCCCGGCTAATCGTTTTCAAACCCACCGCCGTCTTTCGCTACTCAGGTTAAACATGATATATAAGTCACTTAGATAACTTAAAAATGTTATTGTTTGGCTTTTTTTAGTATTTTATTTGTTCCTGAGTAAATCTGTTTGGCTGAGATTAAAGTTATAGTTTTTACACAGCTGAATAAACATCAAGCAGACAGCTGATTATCAGAAGTGTGAGATGCTCGAGAATTTACTCCGGTGTCCTGTTATATTTTAGATAGCAAGGAGTTTATTAAACTTCACTGAAACAATCTGCAGATTTCATTAAAATTTAATAAACTATCATCTTGTCTTTATTTTTAGTTAGCACAGACCTTAAACACTTAAAGCTGTAAGCTAATGATAGTTATATAAGAGCAGATGCTGCTGGTGCAATAAGCTGTACGTTTTACGTTCAATGGATGATGATCTGACTAGTCGACTAATCACAAAAATAATCGTGACTAGTCGACTATCAAAATAATCGTGTTTGGCAGCTCTACTGGTCTCTGAGTTTTACAGCTGGGGTGGACAAAGCTAAGCATCAGACTTTCAAATGAATTAAAAGTCTGTCTGGGCCTTTGGTTGATTAATAGGCTGGTGTGGAAGATTGCTGAGAATCCAGCGAGAGGGGGATTTTTAAAATGTATATATTAGGAATTTTCTTAAGCTGGGCATACTCTGTGAGATATATATGTGATATATATATTTCTATTTATATATATATTTTTTCCAGTCACGTTATTCAGCTTCTGCTCGAACTGTACGATTGACTCGCAAGGGTTAGAAGTTCGTAGGTCACGGTGCTCGAATGCGACATGAGTGCTCACACTGTGCGTCCATAACATGAAGGTTATAGCGCACAATCTGTCGCTCGCTCTCCCTCTCTGTCTTTCACTCACACAGACACCACCAGCTTTGCTACATTGCTAATGAAAAACATGATCAGGCAGCTGTGATTGAGCAGCAACGTCCATCCAACTATTTTCACGGTTGTTGTGGTCGTAATAATTTTGTGAGGCCACATCGAAAAGGCTCGGATGAGCCAAAGTTCTACAAGTTGTGCCTCCATCGCTTGTGTCCAGATCACACGCTGCACTGTGCGATAGATCTGGGGCTTCCTCCTGGTAGGACGGGCTTGGTTTAGCCATTTAGCCATCTCCTTTCTGTTTGGAGGAGCAGCGGCTCCACTCTAACCCGGGTTAGTGATAGAGGGCCTCCCTCTGACCACAGCTGTGATTATTTCACTCTTACAAAACGTCGTTTGAACGGACTTCCTGCTGATAGTTTTTCAGACTAGGTATGTGCGGCGCTCTGACTGTTTTACTGTGAAAAGTGTGTAATAAACTTTTTCTGTGCAGTAGAAGAAGAAAATATGAGTGGCGGCATGAACAGCATCGAGGCAGTGAAGAAAAAGATCAAAGTCCTGCAGGAGCAGGCCGAGGAGGCCGAGGAGCGGGCGGAGCGACTGCAGAGGGAGGTGGAGAAGGAGAAGAGGAGCCGGGAGGAGGTACGGCACACGCACCCGAACAATGTCCTTAAGTCAGGCGATGACATCATGTATTTCACAGCTGTTTCCTGTCAGGTGGCATGATGCTGCGCTCCCACAGTGCTGTACTGCTGTGCATTTGTCATTGTGGGTTTAACCCTTTAAAACCAGTCGGAGTGGGCACGCTCCGTTTTGTGCAACTATTTTTAAATCTCTGTAGAACTGGAACCACGTGAGCTAGCGCAAACATTTTTTTGCATATGAAACCGGAGGAGTTGTACTCACATCTTATGCCATCAGCTTGTCCTCGGTCACAGCTTCCTTCCACATATAGCTTTGCAAAAACTGCATAAAAAGCACTTGCAGCAACAAAAACATAATATTCCAGAAACACGCTTTGCTGATCCGATCAGCTGTTCATAACACTTCCTACGTTGGAATAGACGTCAGCGCGAACAATCGCATGTCCGCCATTATCTGGCCGAGACGGGAAGTGACGTCATTATCGCAGAAAATGAGGGGTTTTTTTAGCTTCAGGGCCTTATAGGCCTATACTGGTGTTTTTAAAAGTCATATTTAGCTTTATGCTTTTCTGAATAGTTTCTGCTTAGAACTCAAACTGCACTGCTGGAAAAAGTTTATTTTGATGCACATGCTGAATGTTTTGCAAATTTGCATTATAATATTTTTGTTTTTCCTGCAGTATATAAAAATTGGCGTATCTCATAAATTTCTCTAACTAGAAATATATGTAAAAAATCAAAAACAATTTTCAATTTTCTTGTTCATTGCACTTTTTTGCAATTTATGTAGTTACTATGGACTTAATGCATACATGTTATTACAATTTGGGCTATAACAGTTGTATTGATGTATAGCAACTTGAAATGCTCCCAAAAATTATAAAGATAAGCTCTGGCAGACTTGGTTCTGTGGTAGGTCTTAAAGGGTTGTGTGGCACTGCATTTACCTGCCGTCAGACAGGAAGTGATGCCATTACTCACAATCAGACCTCAATCACAAAACAGGAAGTGTGCCTGATGCGGCTGGCTCTGATTGGTGTACAGCCTGAAGTTTAGAGCGAACTCGGTGTGTTTGAAGCAGGGTGAGATCAGGCGAGCTGTGTAGTTCCAGCAGCGCTGCAGCAGAGGGCGCTCACCTTTTCTCAGTTTGTGGGCTCGCTGACACAGTCGCCTGAGTTTTTGTGAATATTTGGTCGAGCCACTTGATTGGCTCAGCATGGTGCTGTTTTCACTCTGATTGGCTGTTTAAGCTGTCCGTGACAACATGCTGATCGTGTTTGATTATGCTGGAGGAGAATGCGTTAACCCGGCGGCCAGCGTGAACAGGAAGTGATGAAGCCCGATGAACACGTTCCTGCTTTAAACACAGATATATTTCACCTCTGTAATATTCTGGATGTTTATAACTGAGCTCTTATGTTTGTAAACATTTACAAATATACTGTTTTTGTTTAGTTTTTTGTGATTAATATTTTATTGTACTTTCAGTACTGTCAGTCTGCCCCAGGGCAGCTGTGGCTACAACTGTAGCTGCCTCCACCAGTGTGTGAATGTGTGTGTGAATGGGTGGATGACTGGGTGTGTAAAGCGCTTTGGGGTCCCTAGGGGGGACTAGTAAAAGCGCTATACAAATACAGGCCATTTACCATTTAGAACACCACAGTCCACTGCAGAGACAGATTACATCACATGAAAAAGCATCAGCATAGCAGCAGAACAGTAGAGAACACAAAACCAAAAGGAGGGGGGACAAACAAAGCAAGAGAGAAACAAACAAAAACAGCCAGCCTTCGACTACGTGGGTCTTACTGCACGCCACACCCTGACATCCCTGAGAGTGCTTCGTCAGACTTCCAATGTCTGTCCCGCTCTAAGTTCTAGTCTGTTCGTTTTACTCTGGACAGAGATCGATCCACTTCAGATGGAAACTCTCCACTTTGTTCAGAAGCCTGTATGAGAGTTGTTCTAGTGCAGCGAGTCTCCCTAGTTGAATATGCCATACAGAGACAGGTGGGGTGGAAGGAGCCTTCCACTGGGAGATAATGAGTTTACGCCCCAGCATCAATGCAGTCTGCACCCACTCAGCAGCCTTAGGCGCAGCATATTTAAGGAGTGATGGGTCCCCCAAAACAAATAGTCTTGGTGAAAAAGGAATATCCCGTCGTATGGTTGATTTGATAAAGTCATGTATCTCAGTCCAAAAGATTTGGGTTTTAGGACAGCTCCAAATCATGTGGGTCAATGTGCCCACCCCACTCTGACATCTCCAGCATTCAGGGGATTGCATGAGGTTCTATACAGTCTGTGTGGCGACCAGTAAATTTGGTGTAGTAATTTGAATTGGGTTAGGGTTAGGGTTTTGTACATACCTTTTTGGGGGGCAAAGAAAAACCAAGAAGGTATTGGAACCGGAGAATGAATGTTTTGCGGTGCTGCACATGCTTGCGTTTGATGCGGTACTTGGATTGTTTTGCCACAAGTTCCCGGCATGCAATGCGCGAAAGTCACGTGGTCTGTCAATCTCTACTCAAGCTGCCATCTTGACCGCCTACGTCACCGGACTCCACAAATATCCAGTTATTCATCTTACTGTTGTTGTGCTGCAGCGACATCGTTTCCTCCGATTATCAAAGTGTGAAAATGCCCATGATTGATCGGAGGTGCGTTCACGCACATCTGGAGGTGGCTCACATGTGGTTCCTCCCTCACAGTGTGCACAGCCTCATTGCTACCTCTTACAGTAAATATCCAGTACCCTTCCTGTCAGCGGAGTGTGTACTCTGAGTACTGCAGGTGTGTGTGTGTGTGTGTGTGTGTGTGTGTGTGTGTGTGTGTGTGTGTCAGGGCGTGACGCGCTGATAAACGGCAGCATGAAGCTGCTGATAACACACACTTGGCTGCGTGACCTGATGCATACAGGAAGCCTGACCCGTTTCACTTCCTGTTACCTCCAGATTAAAGGTGCTGGATTAAAAAGGGCGCAGTCTGCTTGTGCGTTCTGCTGCTGAACTCAGCATAGTTTCATATTTTAAGCGTAAATAGACAAACTACAGCTAAGCTTTGTTTTTGTTTTTTAGGCACGTTTGTGAATCATGAAATCAGAAACATTTATAAAACAGATGATTCTGATGTCATTTCCTGTTTGTGCTGCTGAACCAGAGCAAGCTTGTTACTACAACAATGTTTCATAACTAGTAAAAAACACATTTTTAGCTTTAAATATTTCATGGGCAGCTGTCACTATGTGTGAAAAGGAATTTTATTGTGAAAGGAAGGAACAGGATGTTTGCGCCCCTGGGGGTAAGAGGGCGATGTGTCAGTTGACCTGTGTGTCCCCGCAGGCGGAGTCCGAGGTCACGTCTCTGGGTCGGCGTCTGCAGCTCAGCGAGGAGAACCTGGACCGCACTCAGGAGAGACTCGCCGCCGCGCTGCACAAGCTGGACGAGGTTGAGAAGGTAGCGGACGAGAGCGAGAGGTCAGAGGGCGCTTGTACTCCACAAATACTGCAAAGTACTACAGCTTGTAATAATACACAGTAATACTGTGGCAGTACTATGACTGTAGAGAAGCACTGCAGGATTTGTTTGTAGCTGTTTTACACAGCAGCAGCGCTGAGAAGGTCAAAGGTTAAATGTGATCACATAACTTTGTCCACAATCAGGGGGATGAAGGTGATTGAGAACAGAGCTCTGAAGGACGAGGAGAAGATGGAGCTGCTGGAGGTGCAGCTGAGGGAGGCCAAAACCATCGCTGAGGAGGCAGACCGCAAGTACGAGGAGGTACTGCAGTACACGCTGCTACTGGCATCACCACAGAGTAGTTAGAGCAGGGCGATATGACCAAGAATATTTATCACCATATACATCTGAAAATCTGAGATAACGATATAACTGACGATATAATTGACACGAGACAAAATACTTTACAACTCCACAACTTTATTAGTGCAAAAAAACCATCAATGTATTTTCACTTAAACAAGCAGCTGTTTTTTATCTGCATTAAAGTTATATAAACATTTAACAGTGCAAATGCAAATTCTTTGCTGACAGTTTAACCAAAAGGCATTTCCAGTAGAAACTGGCCGACATATCCTCAGCATAACCATGTATAATATCCACAACACTTAAAAAGAGGTTATACACACACAATACGGTAATATTATGTTGAAGCACAGTACGTATCACTCCGCGAGGCTCCGCCTACGATAGCCGTAATGCTCCGACAATCCATCAAGCGGTGCGGCTTCGTAGCTCAGCAAAGTCGTACTGAAACATCTGACAGATTTTCGAGCGCCGTGCACATAAAATCGTCTCGAGGTCAGTAAACACAACCAGAGTTCATACATAAGGCACACGGGATTATAAGGGGCTCTGTCGACTTTCAGGAAAATCAAAGGATTGATTTTAAGTGCGCCGTATTTTCCAAACAACACGGTAATAACGACGGCCCGCTAGCATGCGCTACCAAAAATAGTGCTGTGTTGTGTATCTGACGGACGAAAGCTAAACCAGTTCCACACCAGTGAAGCTGCTGCATTTTTACAAACCAGTTCAGGTTCATCGTTTCATTCAACGATCCACTTTCACTCTTCTCATTCTGCGTCGCCAACATGTGCGTATGTAAACAAAGACACTGCGCACGCGCGTTTTACCCAGATTCTATGGCCATATTTCATTTTGCTATCGTTGCCCAACATTACACCGGTGTTACCGTGAACGCTACGATATGGCCCAGCACTGGTAGTAGTACATGGTGGTGTCGTACACAGGAATGCAGTGTGCTGTTTGATTGACAGGTGGCTCGTAAACTGGTGATGGTGGAAGGAGAGCTGGAGCGAGCTGAAGAACGAGCGGAGCAGGCCGAGAGGTTCTACACACACACACACACGCACACACACCTCTTTCAGAGCCACTTCATTAGGAACACCTCGGGGACCACACAGGTGAGTTTCGAGCGGGTAGGTGTTCCTAATGAAGTGGACATACCTGCTCTGTAACAGCATGAAGCTGCTTTGACACACCTGGTAACTTTGACATCACATTGATGTGATGCCACACTGCTTCTGTAACAGCTCCGCCTCTTTCTCCCTGTCTGTTTCTACGGCAACTGTCTGCATGCCCTGCTACCTGCCTCCACCTGTCTCACAGTAAGGTTCGGAGGTTGGAGGAGCAGCTGAGGAGCTTCGATCACTCGCTGAAGAGTCTGCAGGCGTCCGAGGATAAGGTACTGAGGGTCACGTGACCTGGACCTGCTGTCCGAGTGAAGCTCCTCCTCCTGACCTCCCACTGCCTCCATGATCTCTGACCTTTATCTGCTGCTTCAACTCCTCCTCCTCACCCTCCTCCTCTTGTTGCTCTGCATGAATCTACCTGCAGGCTCAATGACACCTGACAGCGCGCGCACACACACCTGATGACACACACACAAACTCGTAGGGTGCTCAGGTGGTGTCGGGTTGATTAAAATCCTTCTAGAAGCAGTTCTCGACACTCAGCATCCTTGATAACAGGAAGTCAAGCAGCAGGTGAGGTAGAAATGTAAATCAATAGCTTTGTTGGCATCCTCATGACTTGAAAACAAAGGGGCGGAGCCTACAGGATCACATTTTTGGTGTTCCACCTTGCACCTGCACCTGTCTGCCTGGCGACAGAATACATCATCAGTTCCGTACCTGGCAATCTCTCAGAGCAGCACCTGTGCAGGTGTGCTGAGGCGGGAACATTAAAGATGGACAGTCAGGCTCATAACATTTCCAGGTTCTGCTGAGTGCATCCTGCTTTAGTCGGAAGGTAGTTGATACCTGACACCACCTGAGCCTACCTGCCCACATGCCTGTCTGACACACTGTGTCCTCTGATGTGACCTTTGACCTGCAGCAAGACCCGGGTGTTGGAGGAGGAGCTGAAAACTGTGTTCACAAGTGCAAAGTCTCTGGAGGCCCAAGCCGACAAGGTAGGAGGAGGGGGTGGGGCTTCATGGCACAGGTAAATCTGCCGGGGAACGGAGCCGGTGCGGTCTCTGGAACCAGAAACGGTTCAGCCTCACACCTGTGTGCTCACCTGTGTGTACCTGCTCTCTGATTGGCTGCTGTCTCTGTGTGTCAGTACTCTCAGAAGGAGGACAGGTATGAGGAGGAGATCAAGAGTCTGCGCAACAGACTGAAGGAGGTGAGTGTCACCTGTGACGACCTGTTGGAGAAACTCGATTTGTTTCTTCTTTTCACAATAAAAGCTGTCGGCTGCATGGAGGGAAACATCTGAATAAAGTCAGCCAATCGTCGGTTTAAGGCTAAGTGTTGATGCATTTTCAATTTTATAATTAAGGTCTGAGACTGTGTCTGAGGTCACGAATATTAAACAAGATTAATGTGACCATAAAGTGATGTTTTATTTTGAAAAAAACTAAACAAATATCTTGAAAGGGTTTAAAAAAGAAGAAAAGTATAAAACCAGGACGTACGAGCGTTTTCAGTTTGACTATTTATCCTGCACAAAACAACAAACCAGAGCGACCAATCAGGGTTCTACAACAGACCAGCTGTTCACATTCTCCCCGTGTGTATTTCCCTTTTGTCATCCGACTTCCTGTGTTTCAGGCTGAGACCAGAGCTGAGTTTGCCGAGCGCTCGGTGGCCAAACTGGAGAAAACCATCGATGGTCTGGAAGGTGAGGCTCACGATCGATATTCATCACAGATAACAAGTGTTATTTGTCACATACAGAGTACAACATGTGTCCGAGCTGCCTGCAGACTTGGCCGCGCCATCCAGGTTTTAGCGTGGTTTTGTAGCCAGGACCCTCACTGAATACAGGGCGAACTTGCAGCTCCCGCTCCAAAGGCGTATAGTCTGACCACTACACTATCAGCTGCCCGCTGAGGTCACAAAGTAAAACTGTAAGACCTCAGAGACCAGCCTGTGATTGATGTGATTGGTCATTGACTGGTTGGCCCCTCCTCTCTGTGTTGCAGATGCTTTGACTTCTGCCAAGAACGCAAACCTGGAGCTCCAGGCGACCCTGAACCAGACCATGGAGGAGCTCAACTCCTGCTGAACCTCTGGCTCCGCCTTACCTGACGTGGATGTCAGGAAACTCTGTGGCCAAAATATTCCTCTTCCCTTTCTTCCTCTGGCCCCTCCCCTTTTCTCTGCTTGCTGGAGGTCAAAAACTAGATCCTCTGATCCTGCTATGAGAGGAGTGTGGGAGATATTTCCTCTCCAATCTGGCTCCTCCCCTCACCTTTGGCCCCTCCCCCTCTTTTCTCACATTCCTACTTTGAACTTTTTCTGCACAATTTGCTTTGCCTCCACCTCAGTCATGTTTTTGTAATAATGAGTGACTAACAGCCCCGCCCCTCGTTAACTAATGGCGTGTTTGTCTTAACGGTTTGTTCCTGCTTTAGTTCACTTTGCCACAATAAATATTGATGACTGATTGATTAAAGCCAATCTTCTGTTAGCCAATTAATTGTTTTTGTCTTCTGGGGTGTGGCTTACTGGAGTGACCAATAACAGAGGCATTCAGCTGCCAAATATGGTGAACAAAGGGGCCAATCACAAGCCAGACATGCCTCCTGTTTTCTTTGACCTTAGGACAGAATCAAAGTTAAGAAAAGTGATTACCTGGAGGCAGGTGCTGTCATCACTGATGATGTCACAGTTCATTGTAATAAATCGTGAAACAGGATTTTATAAAATAAAAGTACCGTATGTAGACCCAAACAGAGTCTGTGGGTTATTGATCGATCGATTTCCTCTGAGACGGTGAGGCAGCTGTGAAGTTGTACTGCAGTACAAGTACACGTACGACTTGAGCAGATGTCCGCAGGAGAGTTTAAAAACTGATACCAGGTCAGTTTTAGGCTCAGAGTCTGAAAACCTGGTCACGTTCTGGTGACTCAAAGTGCAAACTTGGGTAAACTTTCAGGCTTGTGGAACAGGCGTGTGCTGAGAGCCGGTGCAATGGCTCCTTTCACTACACCAGCGTTGTCTTCCAGCTGCAGAGCCACGTTCATTCAACATCTGCTGGACTAAAGTAGGAACTGCAGAGTTTGGAACGAAGCCTCGGCTGTCATCTTTGTCACTGAAATCATTGGTTTAACCTGCTCAGACCAGCAGAGGGCGCTCGTACACCAGCAACAGCTGAGGGGACTACAAACTTCTAAAAACAAAAACACAGGGCCTGAACAGGTGTTAAATAAAACTTTATTGATCAGCTGGACAATAAAGTTTTGTAGTTCATTCTGCTGAAAGCATGCCGTTCTCCCTTCTTTAAAAACATGCGACCACCTGCAGCAGCTGCTCTGAAACACCTGAGCTGCAGGTTAGGTCAACCTGTTAGTTCTGTGGGCGGGACCACCTGATCAGTCACTGATGATGTTGAAGCTGCTTCCTCAGCGAGCTGCAAGATTGGACGCAGCTGCTCGTCCAACGAGGGGGCGTCGGCTTCATTAATTACAATCCAATCAAATTCAACTCCGTTGTCCAGACCGCACTCCGACTCTGCATCGTCGACACCTGAGAGACCGAGATGGGCAGACAGGTGAGACGGAAAAAGGTGAGAGAAACAAACGGTTAGTGGGAGGATTCAGTCTCACCTGCAGTGAAGCTCCACCCCCTCTGTGACCTGGTCTTCTCTGAACTTTGAACTCTGACACTTTGAGTCTGTTGAGGAAACTCTGCCTGGAACCACTGCAGGTCCGAGAGCCGCCGCGCGTCGCTCACCAACTGACCAATCACAGAGCACAGCTCAGCTGTCTGAAGGATGACATCACAGCAACGTGATCCACGCTCACCTACCCACACTGGTTGGCAGGCTCCTCTGCTCGCCAGGCGACAGAAGAAGCCGGGGTCCTGGCGGCGGCGACATTCTCCCCAGCGAATCATGTCAGCTCGATACTGCTCCTTATAAGGTCCAGGACCCATCAACTGGTCCAGGTCCAGACCGTGTTCCTGCAGAACCAGAACCAGGGTGAGAACCAGAACCAGCCTTCTTGGTATAGTGTCTGTTTATCAGCTTCAGGTACAGTAGCAAACTGGCAGGTATGACGAGGTGTGACCCCGAATGGCTGTTTCACCTGGACACCTCACACATGTCTGAGTACGAATATAAACTGCTGCTGGAGGATGTGGTCCACGAGGTGGTTCCCAGGAACCTTCTGGAGATCAAACCTGCTGCCCTACTCGCACATCCTCCATCATCAGCCTGAGCAAACCTGAAGGAGCTCCGAGACCTGGACGGTCACCCACCTTAATCCAGGAGAACCAGTTGGCCTCATGACCTCCAGGTAAAGTGCGGAGAGTTGTGTGAAGGTGCATCTGGAGCAGGTGAGACTCACCTGAGCATACTGCTCCTTTAGGGGTCCAGACAGGCGCAGGATGCAGCAGACGTCAGAGCCCAACCTGCACAGTCAGCGCAGTGAGGTAAACATGTGTTTTAAACAACAAACACTCAGAAACACAAATAACAAATATTTACAACTGCACAGGTACAAGTACAAGGTTAACATTAAGAAAGGCGGATTTAAAAATTGGATCGTGATATAATGATGATGATGATGATGATGATGGTGGCGGTGGGTTATCTTATACAAAAAGTGCAGTTTGTTGTTCTCTGGTTTTAGCTGTAGTGGAGCTGAAACTGGGTCCGAAATCTGCTGTGAAAATTTGTCTCTTGTTGCTGAATTTTCCATAAATTACGAAATATTCCAGGTGTGTTTACCTCTTCTGGATCTGCTCCGTCACGTAATCTTTTCCGGACTTCCTCTTCCCGCTGAAGACCAGAACCAGGCCGGGCTCGGAGACCCGGTCCTCCATTGCTGATCAAGCCTCTCATTCAGCTCCGCGCGCATCGATCAGCTTCTGTTTATCAGTTCAGATTTCCGGTCGGACCATGACGGACCGGAACCGTAACTGGCCCAGTAGACAGGAAGGAACAAAACCAAAGTCCTCCGCGAGCGCAGGTCATCAGTCATCGAAGCTTCATCAGATCAGTTATCAATACCAAACCGACTGGCCATCGATCTGCGACGCGTCAAGCTGTTTGTGGACAAAACGGAGCTCCGTTTGCGTAACGCAATAGCGATATTACGGTAACACGTGATCGTCGTCAGACGTGGACTGAACCACTGTGCAGGGAGGAGGGGGCGTCTCTGTTTCGTCACTGCTAACGTAAAGAAAGAGTGAGGCTAAAAAACAAACTTTGAAAATTAAAATTTAAAAACAGATTAGAGGTGATTTTAGCTAAAAACTGGAAACTTTATATTAAAAAACAAAACAAAACCAGGCGATCAATGATACTCGTCATGATCAAGAACCAAGTCTAATACAACCTTTAACTCAGAAATGGAACAAATGCTAATCCAGGTCAGTCCCGAGTGATTCCCGAGCATTAACCGGACTGGGAGCTTTTCCGTTTCGTCGTTCCCGCCGCTCCTGCTTTATTTGGTACGACCCGTTATGACGCCTTCGTGAGCCGACGAAGATGGCGGCGCGTGTCGTGGGGAGAGCAGGAAGGCTCGCGGCAGTCGTAAGGAGCTCCGCTGTGCGCGTGAGGGAAACTTTAATTATGCAGCACTTTGTTGATGCCCTCACTCGGGCGTCTGTGACGTCAGAACGCGGACTGTTTGAGCGATGATGGAGTAAATACGTTTTTTAGGGTGTTGACCTCTCACCCAGCTATCGCATGTCCACCTGAGGCGCGTGCGTCAGCGCACAGGCAGCTGAGTGGTTGATTAGAAGTTCCCATGAATTCAGCCAGATGTGAGCAGATGTTTGCTGAGCTGTCCTGGCTGATTTCATCCTCTACGCTGACAGTGTATATGTCAGGGATGTATTAGATTATAAGGCAAATATTTTATATTTCTCACTAATTTCTCAGTTACTGTGCTGAAGTGCGGGGGAATACATGCGAGTAATATAAAACCTTTATACTTGTTACAGAAGAAAGTGGTACGAATGGTTCATAATGTTAAATACAGAGAACATACAAATAATCTGTTTATAAAATCGAATTTGTTGAAATTATAAGATTTAGTGAAATTACAAACATTATTAATCATGTTCAAGGCAAAAAATAATACATTACCTCTGAAGTTACAAAGTTTATTTGTATTGTGTTCAGGAAGTGGAACTTTTATTTGAGGCATCAGTTTGCTAGGACCTCACAAAGGCAAACCGTTTTAAAACGTGTTACACACTTAAAACGATAACTCAATATGAAGAACAAGAAAGTAATCTGGGCTAAATGTGGAAGGAAGAGTTCTTCTGGGCCATCAAGTAAAATCAGAGAGACTTTATTTGTCCCCAAGGGGGCAATTAACATACAACAGAGCAGCATGACGTTGAAGATAAGGACAGGGCATAAACAGGTAATAAGAGTGAGATAATAAATACACAGAATATACACAGTTTTAAAATGAAAGTGACTGAAAGGTGAATAAATAACTGTAAGTGACTAAAAGTGAATGAAGTGTCGGTACTATAAGAAGAGTTTATGTTTCTGGTGTGGGGAATGGTCTTATCAGCTGGAGTTAAAAAGCCGCGTGGCTTAGGGGACAAAGGTGGCGCTCCTCCTCTCAGCGGAGGCGCCACCCAGAGGGGAGCCATTGAAATGCGGGGTGAATAATGTGAGAGGGGTCAGTGATGATTTTGGCTGCCTGTCTAAGGACCTGTTGGCTGAAAACCGGTGCAAGAGTAGTATTTTTGTAGTATTTTATATTAGTAGAATTGTATATTGTTGATTATATTCATTTGTTGTTTTGTTTTGCGTTGTTAAATATAGATAAATGTTAGAGTGCGCCCACTTGTTGATTGGAATTCAGATAGGAGGCAGGAGCTTATAACAATTTATTCTTCTTCCTTTTCACCCATGGGTGCGTGCTATATTAATATGAATGAGGACTTGTGTGAAGGAAATCAAATACTACATGTGTGAAGCAAATAAAAAAAATGAAATGAAAATGCATTAGTTGTGCCGCTTCTTAATGACGGTGTCTTAGCTAACAACCCCAACTACCAGGTTCAACTTGTAATTGGCTAAAAATAACTTTGCCTACCGGTGAGAGGGACGTTGCTAGCTGGCAGTTTTTCTTCAAGTGATGTTGAAATTTCCACATTCTGACACTTCCAACTGGGAAGTGTCAGAATGTGGGATAGGACAGGGAGAAAGAACCAGAGGGGAGAAGAGACGGTGAGAAAGGGGGAGGAAGGAAAAACAAACAAAACACCTGGATCACCTGTATGGAGAAAAAACAACAGAAGAGAAAACAAACAAAAAAACAGCAACATAATAAAAACAGCACCATCACAATAAACTAGCTAGCAGTAGATAACAGTAGATAACAGTAGATACTGAATGTTAAACGCTATTGTGCAGCACACAAGATAGACAGCGCACAGTGTGCTGATCCACACAGGTGTGCACACCTGTGTGCACACCAATAGCAGATGTTGAAGGACCTCAGTCACCTCAACAAATAGAGACAACTCCTTCCTGTAAAGTGCTGTGGTGTTTGTAGCCCAGTCCAGTTTATTGTCAATGTGTACTCCAAGGTATTTATAGTCCTCCACAATGTCCACACTGACCCCCTGAAACAGGGGTCAAGTGTTTCCTGGTCTTCCTGAAGTCCACGATCAGTTCCTTGGTCTTTGCCACGTTGAGCTGCAGATGATTCTGCTCACGTGACAAAGGAGTCGACCACAGCCCGGTACTCTGTCCCATCATCCCTGCTGATGCATCCAACCACCAGGAGGAAGCTGCAGTTTCCACTCCAGCTTCCTCCTGTAATTGTCCTTCGCCTCTCTGATCTGGTCCTTCAGTAACACCTGGACCTTCCTCACCTCCTCTTCATTGCCCCCTCTGAAAGCCCTCTTCTTGTTGTTGAGGAGGGCTTTGATGTCCTTAGTCACCAGTTTATTTTTCTTATCATTGTTGTGAGGAGACCATAAATAGCATTTGGATTTTCTGTTGTTCAGTTCATTTGATGTTATGGATAAAAAGTCTTTTTTTGTTTCTAAGTAGCTGATAACTATTCGCTGACAGCTGCCAACATCTGCGAACAAATATAATCTATAAAGTTGTTCTATATAGTGAGTGACTGTTCATATAAAGCGTTAGTAAATTTATTGCTAATGCAGTCATACGGCACCCTGACTGAGGGAATTTTAGATGCACTCATCATCAGAAAGGTTGCCGACCCTGCTCTACACAACCATCATCAGCTAAAGTTCATATGAGTCTCTGCTACACTTGATGTAAGCTAACTGTGTTCTTTACTTTAAACCATCGCAGCAAACTAACCTGTTTATCCTGCTCTAACCTGCAGAGCATTTTAAATAACAGTTAGTCTGTTATTGATTTACAGCAGGTTTCACAATATGAAACAGTAACTACTGTAACCTGCACATTTCCACTTCTCCAAACGATTATTAACAGGTTTTCTTAACGTGGCCCTGATGCTCCGCAGAGCAATGAGACTGATCAGTTTCATCAGAGTAAATAACATGTGATTGGTGGTGGTTAGATGAACTTCCTGTCAGGAGATCAATGAGCCCCGACTCAGTTACACACTTATTTACTAGACTCACCTGTCAGGTACATTTGGAGAGTTCAAATTGGAAGTCTATCAATAAAGAGGCTAACTGATGCTCAATGTAATCAATCGCTCCTTTTACCGGATTGATGAAGTGATTGATCGTATGTGTTTGCAGCTCCAGTCGAGGCTCCACGGGTCAGCGGGTCTCCGCTCCGGGTCGCAGGCCAACTTCTTTCCGCCCCTGGAAGACGCCATGCTGCCCTCGGGAAGCTTCAATAACCGTGTGGCCTTAATCACAGGAGGAGGGACGGGGCTGGGGCGCGCCATGACTGCCACCCTGTCGCAGCTGGGAGCGCAGTGCATCATTGCCAGCAGGTGAGAGGTCACATGACCATAATCTGATCGTCAGCGCAGGAACTGTAGATTTGACCACGATGTTGGCAGAGATCCCGCAGAACCAGCTGGTGAAGAGAGGCCCATTAAAACGGAAACGTTACCTTTGACCTCTCCTCTCGTTATTAAGAATCATCGTCACGCTGAGGTTTACCTCAGAGTTATTTTGATAGCAGGGAAAACCCGTTTTCATACAGTAGACCAGAACTCCTCTTCAGTAACCCGACTTTATAGATGAGTCGTGCCTTTTTCATCAGAGCAACATTTGGATCTCCTCTTTAAACCAAGCAGCCAGAACTCAAAACCAGCCGCGAGCACTGTCTGAACCCTGACTCCATCTTGTGCTTCAGGAAGCTGGACGTCCTGCAGCGGACAGCTGAGGAGATCAGCAGCCAAACTGGAAACAAGGTCAGAACCAGAGTCTGGATCCAGTACAGACGCTGTAGTCTGTCCTGGTCCAAACGAGTCGTCTGTTTGTCCTCAGGTGCATGCGGTGCAGTGCGACGTCAGAGATCCTCAGGCCGTCGCTCAATGTGTCGATCAGATTGAGGCTCTGACTGGACTTCCTGATGTAAGCACACACACACCAAACACTCACCTCTTTCTGGATCTCTGAGGCCCCTCATTGGCTGACCCATACCCTAAACCTCCCATCCTGATTGGTGCAGGTAATAATCAACAATGCTGCAGGAAACTTTGTCTGTCCGTCAGAACGTCTGTCGCCAAACGCCTGGAAGACCGTCACCGACATCGTCCTGAACGGGACAGCGTTTGTCACCTTGGAGCTCGGAAAGAGGCTGATCCAGAACCAGAAAGGTAGAAAAACCTTTTCCTGTCCATCTGTTTGGCTTTTTAGGCGTAGAGTGCCGCCTTTTTCTCATTCGAGACTTCTCTCCGAGATTCTGTTCAGATGTCTTTGACCGTCTCGCTCGGATCATGTGTGTCAGGTATGTTGCTGTCTGGTTTTTATTGTTGTTTAGGAGCATCCTTCCTTGCCATCACCACCATATATGCTGAGTCTGGTTCTGGCTTTGTGGTCCCGAGTGCTTCGGCAAAGGCCGGAGTTGAGGCGCTCTACAAGTAGGTTAAATTCCATTTTGATTTCGGAGGTCGCTCTGTAAGGTTAGATGGCCGTGAACGTGTCACAGCATCACCTGTGGTTAGCATTATTAGTGTTGTGGCTGTGTCTCAGGTCTCTGGCAGCAGAATGGGGGCGCTATGGCCACAGATTCAACATCATCCAGCCTGGACCAATCAGAACAAAGGTGCCACCCACGTGACAGTAGCGGCTGGTGTTTGTTATCTTCAGTTTGTTGTTGTTGTTTATGTTTTTTGGCTTGTTTGGGGGGTTTCAGGGGGCCTTCAGCCGCTTGGACCCGACCGGCGCCTTCGAGAAGTCCATGATCGACCGCATCCCAACGGGCCGACTCGGCACACCAGCTGAGATCGCAAACCTGGCGGCTTATGTGAGCAGCAACTATGCCTCCTGGATGTCTGGAGCTGTGAGTTTAAAATGACCTGGGGTCAAAGGTCAAACAGTTGTAGGCTTGGATGGTTCATGAGGTGCATTTGCGAGGCGCCACTAATTGGTCAGCTTGAACTTCCTGCTGAATGTAACAGGAACGTTTGTTTCCAGGTGATTCGGTTTGATGGAGGAGAGTATGTGTCACTCGCAGGAGAGTTTAACGAACTGCGCAGTGTGAGTGTCGCGTTGTTTCACACCTGAATATTCAGCGGCTCCACCTGTTCACCGTATTAACATTTGTTTTGTGTCTCAGGTGACTCCCGATCAGTGGAAGATCCTGGAGGCGATGATCAGAAAGACCAAAGGATCCTGAAAGCACAGTGACATCATAAGACCACCACAGCCAATCAAATCACTCTCTGCAGTGACGATGTCATTATAAATCTGACAGTTTAGATAAGTGAATGAATGATCAATCAGCTGATCGTCAATAGCCAACATGTTAGCTTACAGCTGGGGTGAGGCTGTCACATGACTGTTTGCACATGCTCAGTGTAAATGCTTTGGACAGTTTGATAATAAAAGTAATCTTCTGAGGTCTGAGTTTCTTTTTTGCTTTTTTACTTTTAACAGTTTTTATTCTTTATCAGGAAAAACAAAAACAGAACAAAGCAGACAAACAAGAGAAAAAACCCAAACATGCATTAAAGTCATATACCTGTGCAAATATCCCTAACCCTAACCCATACGGGGAAAAACAGAAAGAAGAGAGAAACAAACAAACAAGAAACAAAAAAGAAGGAAAGAAAATAAATATATTTTCATCGATTTACCCACAGATTTAGAAAAGAAAGACAAGCTACAAGAGTGAACTGTTGTCCTTTATGCTCCCTTCCTGTTTACCTGAGGACATCTTAGAAGCAGCCCCCCCCCCCTCAGTTGGGACAGATCATTTGGCAAATAAATAAGCAAAGGGGACCAAACATTGAGAAACAGATCCTCATGTCCTCCTAAAACAGCAGCGGTTCTTTCACGAGGAACAACTTTAAACTTTTAACTGTGCCACGAAGTCACAGAGGCAGGTTTATCCTTAACCCAGTCAATGAGAATACATTTCCTACCAACAATAGTTTATCACATAGTTTGCGCTGCAAGTGATTTAATGTCAATTCTTTTGAGGGTAGGCTGAGAAGAAAATACCCTGGGTCCCTTTGGAGCCGATTCTTAAAGATATTACTTCGTTCTTGAGATATGGAGCTCCAAAAAAGTGCCAGTTTCTTTTTGACATTTACTACAGACGAGGGAAATATGAGGTGTGATCTTATGCAAAGCATTAGGAGCTATGTATAGGCAGTGTAGGATTTTGTATTAGGTGAAGCTTGCGAGAAGCAAGCAGTTGCAAGTAAGAGTGGATCTGCCTATGTTAATGTGCAAGACTGTGGAATTTTGGAATTTTTAACAAAATTACGAACTTGGAGAAACCGCCAAAAATGGTCTCTAGGAATGTTAAAATTTGACTACAGTTGCTCAAAGTTCATCAGTGTGTTGTTTTGAAACAAGTCGCCAATTACCCTTAATTGATTTTTGTGCCACTTATCGAACATACTGCTTGACTGGAACAAATCCTTTGTTTCTCAGTAAAGGAGTCAAGAATGAAGTGCAGTCTTCTCTACCCAACCTTTTACACATTTCCTTCCAAACCCTTATTGTATTATAAATAATTGGGTTATTCTTAATCTCCATTTTTTTCTTAATCTTAATCTTAATCTTAATTTTTTTTGTCACAGACAACTAAGAGGTTCAAGTGCTAATGCAAATAGGAGTGGGCACAGCCTTGCCTCTCTGCAGTGGAAATGCTGATGATTGTGCACCATTAGTTATGACACAAGCTTTTGAAGTTTGTAAAGAGTTTTAATCCATCCAATAAAACCTTCGCCCAAGCCAAATCTTTTTAATACATTAAATAAGTATGTCCACTCTGTCAAATGCCTTTTCTCACCCCAACCGGTCGCAGCAGATGGCCGCCCCTCCCTGAGCCTGGTTCTGCCGGAGGTTTCTTCCTGTTAAAAGGGAGTTTTTCCTTCCCACTGTCGCCAAAGTGCTGCTCATAGGGGGTCATATGATTGTTGGGCTTTTCTCTGTATCTATGAAGCGCCTTGAGGCGACATTTGTTGTGATTTGGCGCTATATAAATAAAATTGAATTGAATTGAATTGAATTGAATTGAATTCAGCATCTAAGGATATAACATAGGCTTTATAACTTGTCTGATTCGAGTATTGTACAATATTTAATTGTAGATGAGAAACGATTTTGGATAAAGCCTGTTTGATCAGGGTTTATAAGAAGCCTGCTTACTAATAGCTTGGATAGTAATTTAGCATCGACAGTGATGAGGCTGATCAGCCCGTATGATGAGGTCTGAGTTAGTTTACACTGATGTCGCATGTTAGGGGTTTTCTCCTCACACTAGTTTGCCTGATAGAGTTCATAGAGTTTAGAAGAACACGCTTCAATTTCACAGCACGTCCTGATGCTTCACACAAACCAACAGAAGCACTGAAAGACACCAAGAGTCAATCAGCAGGCACCACTGTAAACCAGGAGAGTTGGGGAATGGCTGCAATCACAGCATGTAAGATGGTGACAGATGGACCCTTAGGCCCCTCCTCCATTCAGAGATGGTCTTTCCCTTTTCACGTAAATGGCCTCCTTGACTCCGCCCTCAAACCAGCGTTCCTCCCTGTCCAGGATGTTACATCCTCATCATTGAAAGAGTGTCCACTGGCCTGTAGGTGTGAACAGACTGCAGAGTCCTGACGAGGTGGCTCTTCTGTGTTGTAGCCAGAGGTTGTTTGGTTTCCTCGATGTATAAATCCTGACAATCCTCCTGCACTTACCAGCTACACTATGTTACTCTGTTTGTGTCAGGGACCCGATCCTTGGGGTGGACCAGTTTTTAGCGCAGCGTGTTTTAGGGTTTAAAAGCCACAGAGACCCGGTGTTTAGAAAAAATGCGTCTCAGCTGCTCCGATACTCCTGACACGTACGGGATCACTACAGGTTTTCTCTTGGGCAGCGGTTGTGTCATGGTCTGGGTGGGTGCCAGTGTTTGCATCTCCACCCCTGGGAGGAGCCACTGTGTTCTGCTTATTGCTCGCACCTGTGGGTAATTAAGCCAGGCCAGCGCACACGACCTCTCTTTGCCAGATTCTCAGCTAACCCTAGTTAGGGCAGGCCACCGCTGTGATTTTGTACATGACTTGCAAACTACCTTGTCTCATTCTGTATCTCTCTTATACAGCCACGCACCAAGTTGCCAGACACGAATCTCCGCTGAAGAACACCCATCCAGACGCTGGACGTCCTGACAGTCTCACTTTCTTTAGGAGCCTTCCCAGCTTTGACAAAAGTCCGGCTGGGATAACCACATTTACTCTTCTTGATGTTCTTCTGCCTCCCTGGCTGCTGTGTCCGTGGGGATGGTGTTCGCTCTGTGTTGTAGCGTCCTGATGACGCCCAGTTTGTGCTCCAGTGGATGATGAGAGTCAAACCTTAGATACTGATCCGTATGTGTAGGTTTACACGTCAGCTTTTAGATGTCCCCGATTACTGATGGAAATCTCTCAGTCTAAGAAGGCTAACCTGCCACTGTTCATATCCTCCTTGGTGAATCTGATGAGTCGGTCCACCGAATTAATGTGATCCGTGAAATGTGGAACGTCCTGAGTCAGTAATCAATAGTCCTTCATCAATAGGTCTGTGAAGGTTCTCAGTCATCCAGGTCATCGTAGTCTAAGGAGCTTACAAAGAAAAGCGTCTGGACTTCTTTAAGTTGCTTGAAGACGTTTCACCTTCATCCGAGAAGCTTCTTCAGTTCTAAGGTCAAATGGTGGAGAGTCCTCAGGAAATCACATGATAGGGTGGGGCCAGGTTTGAAATCACCTGAAACTCTGGCTGATTGGGACCCACACCCACTTTCACACCTTGGCTCAGGCGATTAGAGGATCATCAGGGGGTCCTTTTGTCCCTCTGTGGGGGGAAACTCCCACCGGGTTTAAATCTGGGACTCTCCACCATTTGACCTTAGAACTGAACAAGCTTCTCGGATGAAGGTGAAACGTCTTCAAGCAACTTAAAGAAGTCCAGACGCTTTTCTTTCTCAGCTTCTTAGGCCTTCATCAATTGGCTTTGTTCAATGGTCGTAACAATTCGCATATTAATGATGAAGGAACTGAGCTCCCAGGCCATTGTTCATTCAGTGGTGCTGGTTTCAGTCATTGTGCAAATGTCCTGTTTATATGGTTGGGCAAACCTGCAGTCAGCTGAGACTGAGGAAGTCACCTGATGATAAAACATTTCTCCCACTGAAAAAGTCCAGATGAACAGAATCAACCTTTTGGGGTTTCCTTACCTAGATGATTGAGCATGCATCAAGACACTGCACAGATTAATCTAACATGCCTTTATTTGATTATTCATTCCCCAAATGCCATATATTTACTCGATGACTTAAACTGAGCAGCACCTGTCATTATAAACAGGTGAAGCTTGGCTGATGCCGCGATGGCAGTGGAGATGGGAAAGTTCTCACAGCGATCATGGATTTGGATACCTCTGTGGTAACCAAGATGCTGTGATGGACCTGGAGGAAAGATTTGACACCCTGTGACAAACCTGCAACGTTCAGCTGCTCACCCCGGAGCAGACACCTGTCCCACAGGCTGATGCGAGTCTGAACATTTGCCCAAAATGCGCTTTGTAAAGTTTCTTCCAGAAAATTCTCAGAAACAGATCAAACATCAGGTACCCGTCTCTGCTCCTCTGTGTCGCTGAGATTTTATGCTAAGACACTTCAGGGTCGTGGAGGGGTGGAGCCTATTCCAGCTGTCATAGGCTGAAAGGTGGAGTACAACTGGACAGGTGGCCAATCTGACATGAGATAAACCAACATTCATGGCAATGGCAGGTTTATTATCACCAGTTAACCTGATGAGGACGTGTTTTGACTGGAGGAACCTGGAGAACCCTCAAAGAGACAGGAGAACATCCCTGTGAGGATGAGGATGATGAAGGTTTCTGAATTTGGTGAGGAGGTTCCAGCAGGTTCAGCAAAAACACATCAGCTGATTCGTTAAAATGCATTAAACACACGCAGTGTGTGTGTGAGTGTGTGTGTGTGTGTGTGTGTGTGTCACCGTGGGAACACTTCTGCAGGAATTCAGGACATCAGTTACCATAGAAACTGTTTCCATAATAGCACCACTCTGTGTGCGCGCGCGCGAGCGCTGCAGTATTTTATTTTTATCTTCTGGTAATAAAAAAATAAAAGATGATAATAATGAAGATGATGATGAGATGAAGAGTCTCTGACCTGCTTTCTTACAGTTACAAACATCCCATAATAATCGCTGTCTGCGCTGAAATGTTTTTTTAACAGCAAAACTCTCCCTCGTGCGAACAGGAAGTGTACGGTTGCCATGGAAACGCCGTGGCCATCTAACAGGTGATTTCTATTAAAATGAAGCAGCGGAACTAAAAACAGAGCTTCAGTCTGATCAGGTTATTGATCAGGGAGAAATGTCTAAAATGTCCGGTTGTGCCGTTAACCATCGGTGGGGGTGGGGTGGGGGGGGGGTGAATCCGTTGTAAGCCGCTGAGACTGAGGAGGAAGAGGAGGAGGAAGACGCGCAGGAGGAGGAGGAGCGCTCCGTCAGTCCGTCGGTAAACAGCAGCGGTCGGTGACGGACTCAGACGGTCGGTGAGTCGATAAAGAGGCTTCTTCATGCCGGGGTAAGAACACCAAACACACCTTCATCAGCTCCATCATTGCAGCTCTGCTCCATCTTCATCATCATCGCCACCAGCATCGCCGGGACCGGTACCACGCGCGTGCGTGTGTGGGTCCGTTTGATCGCTGTGATACCTCGAGATGTTTGAGGATGATGATGATGAAGCTATAGAAACATCGTTTATCTTCATCTTGGTGCACGCGCACGTGTGTTGCGATGGGACACGCGCGTGCACGTATCTCATGCGTGTGTAAATATAGATCCGCGTGCGTCACAGCAGCGCAGTGACGTAGAAACCGAGAGATCCGCATTCCTCCACAGCTCACCTTCATCATCATCATCGTCGTTGTCGTCATGAGTCGGAGGTTCCACCTGTGTGCCAGGTGACCGTGGGGACACGTGACGTAATCAGTAATCTATCAGTGATCAAGGATCGATCTCTAATAATGTCCGTTAGTGCTACACGGTGCTGCAGCAGAAACACTACCTCACACACAGACACACACATACTTGTTTTCATATGTTAGTGAGGACATCATTGACGTAATACTTTCGCTAGCTGCCGGTGACCCTGACACGAAAACCCTCAGAAATGTCTTCAAACTTTGTCTCCATAAGTGACTGATGGTCCCCACAAGTATAGTAGCATGCCAGTTTTTGGTCCCATAACGATATGTAAACATTGTAAAAATGCACACACACAGACACACACAAATCACAGCCCGTTTTTGTGTTTTATTTCCTTCAGACTCAGCTTGTCATCTCAATATTTTTGCCTTATTGCTTCATGAAACAGTTACATGTAACTGCTGCACACACGTTGGTCTATCCGACCTTCATCAGGTCACAGGCATATATGCAGTACACATGCTGTCACTTGGTGTTCTCTCTGCAGTAGAGTATCACTTCCTGTTCCAACACAGTGGTGTTTTTCTGTAGTATATCTGTGTAGCAATTTAATACAAAACTTACAGTAACTTCTTATTTCATAATCTTCATGTGCGTCCTCTGAAACACACTCTTGGTGTATTTACTCATTAATTTATATTCAGCGTTGGGAAGGTTACTTTTAAAATGTATTCCACTACAGATTACAGATTACATGCCCCAAAATGTATTTTGTAACGTATTCTGAATACTTTGGATTACTTAATATATTATCATGCTGTTTACAACTACATGAATGTCCTATTGCTGTGTGATTTATTACTATTACTGAAGGTTACTCTCCATACCAACACCAGCTAGATGTTTAATAATAATAATAATAATAATGGATTATATAGCGCTTTACAATGCCACTATTCATTCACTCTCACATTCACACACTGGTGGAGGCAGCTACAGTTGTAGCTGAAGCGAGGCTGCCATATCGCGCTATCGGCCCCTCTGGCCATCACCAGTAGGTGGTAGGGTAAAGTGTCTTGCCCAAGGACACAACGACCAGGACAGAGAGTCCAGGGATCGAACCGGCGACCTTCCGGTTACAGATACGCGTCCCAACCCCCTGAGCCACGGTCGCCCTGGTCATTTATGTCAAGATTATATAACCTTAACATAAATGAGTAACAGTAGGTGGACATTAGGTAAGGCTGCACTTTTTGCAGCGATCTCGTATAGAAAACTATTCTGCGCGTATATAAAACAGGTCCGCGGCTCTGAACTGTAGTAAAGGACCTCTGACTAATACGGTGGGTTCTGTGTCGGGCTCGTAGCTGAAAACTAGCTTTACTTTGTTGTCTGGGTCAACTTTGCTAGTGAGATATACAGAGGCTGTGTAATCCATTTATTTCAACAAAGTAACTGTATTCTAAATACCACCTTTTTAAACGGTAACTGTAACGGAATACAGTTACTCATATTTGTATTTTAAATGCGTAACGGTGTTACATGTATTCCATTACTCCCCAACACTGTTTATATTCACTTACGGTTGCTTTAGGGTTTCACTAGCTTAGCTTAGCTCGTAGCCAACTCGTTAGCAGCTTGGCCTCGTCACCTGTCCCTCCTGCACTTTCCTGCTCATTGTGTCAGATGTTTAGTTACTCCTTGGCCTCCTTTAGCAGTAATGATACTTGTAATAAATGTAGCCTATTTGCAGCTCTGGAGGCCAGGATTACTGAAATGGAGACTCGGCTTTGAACCCTTGAAAAATCTGTAGCTAGCAAGGCCCCTGTAGCCGGTGCAGCCGAAGATAGCGTAGGCCCCGCTAGCTGTCCCCTGGGAGCCTGTCCCGGGCAGCCGGGGAAACTGGACGGCTGAGTGACGGTGAGGAGTAACCGTAGCCTTAAATAAATAAATACATTTTTATTTATATAGCACCTTTCAAGACAGAATCACAAAGTGCTGCACATAAGATTACAAGTCATAAAACGATTTAAAAAGAGAAAATAAAACAGGCAAAAAATTAACCAAAAGCAGTTTTTAAAAGGTGAGTTTTGAGTTGTTTTTTTAAAAACAGCTGCTGAGTCCACAGTTCTTAATGTTGGGGGGAGAGAGTCCACAGTCTCGGGGCCACAGTGGCAAAAGCTCTGTCACCCTCAGTCCTCCTCTTAGTATTTTTATAGCAAGTAAGCCCTGATCAGATGACCTCAAAGACCTGCTGGGGACATCGGGCTGTAGCAGATCAGAGATGTAGGCTGGTGCCAGTCCGTGCACAGCTCTGTAGGTCAAGACCAGGATCTTAAAATCGACTCTAAATTTAACAGGAAGCCAGTAACTGAGATAACAACGGTGTCACATGTGAGGACTTCCAGGATTTTGTCAAAAGCCTCACTGCAGCGTTTTGCACAACCTGCAGACGATCCAGAGAACCTTTGCTTAGACACATAAACAGCGAATTACAATAATCCAAGCGTGACGAAATAAATGCGTGTATAGCAATCTCCAGTTCAGAGCGAGATAACATCGGGCTTAGCTTACCCACATTTCTTAAATGATAAAAACATGACCGAACCAGAGATTTCACATTGAATGTGAGAGTCGGGTCAAAGGTGACACCTAAATCCCTGATAGAGGATTTAACATAGAGTGAGAGAGGACTGAGGGCTTTCACTATCTGCGACAGAAACCTATCAGGGGCGCATACGAGGACTTCGGTTTTCCCCTCGTTGAGTTGGAGAAAATTTGCAGCCATCCAACGTTTGATCGAATCTAAGCAATCATTCAGACGCTGAAGCTTAGATAAATCCTCCAGGTACACCACCAACCAGGTTGGTGGTGTACCTGGAGCTTCTGTTTTGGTTGGTGGTGACACCCGCCGGGGGTCAAACTCTGGTAATTGGTGATTCTGTTCTTAGACTTGTGAAGCTAGAGACACCGGCAACCATAGTCAGTTGTCTTCCAGGGGCCAGAGCAGGCGACACTGAAGGAAATGCTGCTGGCTAAGGGTAAACGTAGTAGTTAAACCTTTACTCAAAAAGCATCTCTAGACCCAGCAGTCTTAGCTAATTATAGGCCAATCTCCAACCTTCCTTTATATCAAAAATCCTTGAAAGAGTAGTTGTCAAACAGCTAACAGATCATGTGCAGAGGAATGGTTTATTTGAAGAGTTTCAGTCAGGTTTCAGGACTCCAGTTTGTACATGTAAATGGAGAGTCCTCTTCACACACTGAGGATAATGTCTTTATCCTGTCTTCCTTCTCTCACCCCAACCAATCACAGCAGATGGCCCCGCCCCTCCCTGAGTCTGGTTCTGCCGGTTAAAAGGGAGTTTTTCCTTCCCACTGTCGCCAAAGTGCTTGCTCATAGGGGGTCATATGATTGGAAGATCCAATAAGATCCAGCAGAACCAGGCTCAGGGAGGGGCGGGGCCATCTGCTGTGATTGGTTGGTGTGGGAGAAGGAAGACAGGATAAAGACATGCTGTGGAAGAGAGACAGAGATTAATAACAGATATGATTCAACACAGAGAGGTCTGTTAACACATAGTGAGTGAGAAAGGTGACTGGAAAGGAAAAACTCAATGCATCATGGAAATCCCCGGCAGCCTACATCTATTGCAGCATCACTAAGGGAGGATTCAGGGTCACCTGGTCCAGCCCTAACTATATGCTTTAGCAAAAAGGAAAGTTTGAAGCCTAATCTTGAAAGTAGAGATAGTGTCTGTCTCCTGAATCCAAACTGGAAGCTGGTTCCACAGAAGAGGGGCCTGAAAACTGAAGGCTCTGCCTCCCATTCTACTTTTAAATACTCTAGGAACAACAAGTAGGCCTGCAGAGCGAGAGCGAAGTGCTCTAATAGGGTGATATGGTACTACAAGGTCATTAAGATAAGATGGGGCCTAATTATTTAAGACCTTGTATGTCTATTAGATAGATATGATACAAACCACTGCAGTGCAGTACCTGTAATACCTACAGCATGTTCTAATCGCTCTAATAGGATATTATGGTCGACAGTATCGAACGCTGCACTGAGGTCTAGCAGGACAAGCACAGAGATGAGTCCACTGTCAGAGGCCATAAGAAGATCATTTGTAACCTTCACTAAAGCTGTTTCTGTGCTGTGATGAGCTCTGAAACCTGCTACTGCCAGCTTCAAGGCAGAGATAGGTTGAACATATTTAAGATTGAAGTATTGATTAATGGTAGGAATTCTTTGAGCAGTCTTGTAGGAAAGAAGGTCTATAAGTCACATTGATGATTTGGAGAATACAATAAGATAGTCTTTTATTGTCATTGTACATGTACAACAGAATTGATGAGGACAGGATGAGGAAGTTATTACTGACGTCAACTCAGAATGAGTCTCAATAAATATCAGTGGTTAAAAACTCCATAGAATTTAAATAGTATCTTTGGTTCCATCATGTTAGCATGTTTTTTATTCAGGTGGACTCACCTCAATGTACTTTTTCTGCAGGTCATGTAACTTATCAAGGAGGATGGAGATTCAGCATTAAGCCAGCATCCTGTGGGCAGGAGGTCTGAGGAGAGGCGAGGGATCATGGGCGATGGAGGATCCCTGCAGACTGAGGGGAATGCCCTCCTCAAAGCTGTCTTCCAGGGGAAGTTGAGGCTGACCCGCCTGCTGCTCGAGGGTGGCGCTTACATCAACGAGGGCAATGAGCGTGGCGAGACGCCCATCTCCGCTGCCTGCTTAGCAAGCTACGATGACCCACAGACCCGGCAGAGGATGGTGAGGTATCTGTTGGAGAAAGGAGCTGACCCGAACATCCCCGATAAGAGTGGCCGGACAGCGCTGATGCATGCCTGTGCAGAGCAGGCAGGAAAGGAGGTGGTGTCACTGCTGCTGGAGAACGGAGCCGATCCCAGCCTCAAAGACTACTCTGGTTCCTCTGCTCTTGTCCACGCCATCAACAAAGGGGACCGAGACACCCTGCAGGTTCTGCTGGACTCCTGCAAGGCCAAGGGCAAGGAGGTGATCATCATCACCACCGACACATCTCCGTCAGGCACCAAGAAGACCAAACAGTACCTCAACTCCCCACCATCCCCAGGCATTGTGGACAAACTGTCTCCTGCCTGTATGTCACCCTCTGAGGTGGAGATTGGCACCTCCTCCCCTGCAGGAGACAAAGATGAGGAAGGGATCTTCAGCTTCAAACTCACCTCAGCATTACCTTTACCTTCAGCTCGACCTCCAGGTGAGAAGAGGCCACCTCCCCGTAAACTGCTTAAGCGTCTGAACTCAGAACCGTGGGGCCTGGTGGCACCTTCGGTTCTCAGTGGGGTTCCCCAGGACCGGGTGGATGGAGGTCTGGAGGAGGAGGGCAACAGCAACCTGAACAAGACGATCACAGAGATGAACGGACTGACTGTCACAGAGCCGGTGAGGCCACTATTGTCACGGCGTCACAGCATTGAGACGCACGACCCCACCTCCCCTAAACTCATTGACCGATCCTGCTCTGAGGACTGCGCAGGGCTGTCTGGTCCGTCGTGGGCTGACAAAGTGCAGCAGCACCAGATCCTCTACCGCAGGAACACAGCTCCAGAATCCCAGGAGAACGCTGCTGGACCTGGGACAGTTGTGGCCCGAGCCCTAGCTCACCCCAAGCTCACACGGATGGAGCACTATGAGTCAGATACCCACCTTTGTCCAGAGTCCATTCCTGGATCACCGGACTCTGGGAGGGTTTCGGTAGAACGGAGGAGGTACAACGCTTCCCCCTTGTCCCTGGTCACCAGTTCTTCCAGGGAGTCTCTGGAAAACATCCCCAACTCAGTTTCCCCCATCACTATGCGACGGCGTGGCCCAGGGCTCCTGGAGCGCCGGGGCTCTGGGACCCTGCTGCTGGACCACATCTCCCACACCAGGCCCGGCTTCTTGCCTCCGCTTAACATCAACCCGCAGAGACCCATCCCTGACATCCGGGCCAACGGGAAACCCACCTCCCCCATCAACTCCGGACACAAGATCCTGGTTCCAGTAGCCCCAGCCTCACCCAAACGGGGCCCAGACTTCAAGATGAAGAAGAAGCTGATGAGGAGACACTCAATGCAGACAGAGCAGATGAAGCAGCTTTCGACCTTCCAGGAGATTCTGGCGGAGAAAGTCATTGAGTCCAACGGGGATTGATGAATGAAGACAAGGGAGCAAAGCAAAGGGTAGCTGCAGAGACTAATCAGGGGTTGATTTACTGTGAAGCATCTCCATTAGATCATCACAGATGAACTCAAATTAATACCATGGTGTGGTCTTTAAGGAGAGCTGCACCAACAAGGACTCAATTCACCTGAGAAGAGTTTAGGTTTAATACAGGTTTAGTCTGTTCCTGGTGTGAAACTGTGAGGTCAGTATGAGTTTAATCCAACCAACACTGAAGATCATTGCAACATGCAGTTAGACTCTATCACCTTACCGATTACCTTTCATATATAACATCACATCTTCAGGAATCAGATTATTCTGAGAATATGATGACGGGTGCATGTCTGTGCAGGTTCTTCAGTGACATTGCGTGACGCTTGTCAGCAGTGTCTTCACAGGTAGTCCTAATTTGTTTTAACATATTAGTACGAAAGCTTTAAATCAAACTACGTATTCTTGATCACAAATACTGTTCTGGATCTTTAAGAAACCAAAGTGCTTGAAAAGCAGTTTAAAGTCAGTGAGTTACGAGGATATACTTGCCTTGTTTGTGCAGAGGCCCGGCTCCCCCTGATCAGCCACTGTGCTGACATACAAGGGGAGTTCTTAAAACACCTAGAATTTAAATTAAACTCAGAAGGAAGATTATTACACCATCTGCATGCCTTCAGTTCCTAATAAACCATATGACATATACCTGACACAGATATCACCTGCTTTTCATACGGTGCATGTGCATTACAACTTGTAGGTTACAGTGGGTCCTCAAAAGCATAAAATGTTACTGTTGAGTATTTTTGAACTAGAAAACGTTGATATTTATTCTTTATGAGTCAAACATCATGCAGAAGTACTTTACATTTTCCATGCTAAGTAAAGCTGGCATCACCGCAGTCAGCCACGCATTTGACCTGGAGCAGTCGGTGGGTTGGTTCTGGCCTAGTGGGCCTGTTTGATATACAGTGTTTAATGTCTTCCAGTGGCAGTCACGATTACTTCTTTCTAGTGTGGCAAACAGAAGAACAGCTTCCTGTTGCATCGTTTTGCCACAGACAAAGTGCAGTACCCCTGTATGACCAGTAGGAGATCCACCATCTTGGTGTAAAATTCCTACATCCAAGGAAAGCTCGATGAAGAACTCCAACCCAAGATCAGTTTAATGAATAAAAGAAAGGATAACTGAAATTACCCAATACTAGAGCTCAACATATTTCTTCATGCACGTGGTAATTCGTTTCACTGTTGTAGCTCCCTCAGATTTTCAGCAGGTTGAAGTTGAAACTTGTGGGTGAAGCTCTCCTTACCTTCATTTAATTGTCTGAATGTTTAGCCACAGAAAGCTCCTCAGATTCCTCCGAATTTCTCCTCCTCTCCTCCATTCAGACCTGAACTGGCCTAAAGAGAAATAATCAGACTCCTTTGATGTTTACAGATGCACAATTTGCACTGAGGTCATTTCCATTTTCCTCCTGCTACCAGATGAAGACACAAACGTCCTGCTGCAAACTAACTTGTTTTCATTCATAAAGCTGACATATTTATTTATACGCTCCTGTTTGATTGATAACGTGTAAAACTACCTACTGCGCTGTATGTACTGTAATGATCTATAGTCAATATAATAGTTGGTATATCCGTGGAAACCCATCTTTATTTTACCCGTTTCCTGTGTCTGTACTTTCAGAGATGATATTTTATTGAACTTGTGTTGACAAACATTGGTTTATTGTTTATGATACTCCAAAGAAACCAGTTCCCACTGTAAGTACTGAAAAACAAATCTGTACTGTTATACACTACACCTGTTTCAACACAAGGGGGCGCTGTTAAAGGAGCAGCTTGGGCAGAGAAAGTCAGTTCACTCATTTTATTCCGAGATGTTAGCAGGTTTTAAATCAGAAGCACCTTTATTAATAAACAGGTGGAAAAATCGTTGGAAACTGGGGCGTGTCCTCATCTCACAGCTGAACCCCCTCAGTTCACTTTGATTTATATTCAATCCTGTGAAAAAACCAAGCCCACTGTTACTAGTTCTATAGGCATCAACATGGTGTTACCCGAGGGAGGCACCCAGTGGGAATGAGCCGCAGGTACGCAGTCAGTCCACAAGGCTAACCCTAATACAAAAACAATTGTTCTAAACAGGTAACAGGTGGGACAGACGAGCGCTGAGGGGAATATATTAAAAACGAACACATTAAACGGCCACACTTGATTGGGCAAAGATGTGTCATAGAAACTCTTCAATGCCCGTCACCGCGGTAAGATAAGATAACCTTTGTTAGTCCCACGCGTGGGAGATTTGTTTTGTTACAGCAGTGGACAGTGCAAAGTCACATAGAAAAATTAGAAAAAAATAAAGACTGGAATAAGATATCAATAAGATACTGCACACAACTCTACACAATAGAATAGAATAAAATACTATATACACAGTTGAATAAAATAGCATTTGTATTCTATTTTATTCTATGAACATGCAAAAGCAGCGAGAAAAAGGATCAGTTTCCACGTGGCGCCTCGCTGTCTGCTAAAACACAATCCGTACATTAATGGGTGCTGATACGCTGATTAACAAATAGACCAAATAAACAGCCACAACCATCAGAACAGTTCTCAGCTCTTCGCTGCCAAATTAAATCAGCCTCAAAACACAGACACAGACATCTAAGGACGTCGGCCCAGCAGCCATTGGCTATCTGTAAACTAAAACAGGACATTACTTACACTGAGCAGGTTACCTCAGGAGGAATATCCCTCCCACTTTGCCTCATGTCTGTTTTTCAGTCCCCGGCAAGTTTCCAGTTTTTTGCTACTGGGGTACAAATAATTTAAACCTCTGCCAAAGCTCAAGCAGAACGTTATCTGGGGCCCACCTCACCAACAGAAGGCCACATCAAGCTGTTGTAGAAAAGCTAAAAAGGCCAAATAGCGCTGCTTAGACCCAGTATTCACACAACTCCAGGTTCACACAAGAGATCAACAAATTACCTGCACCTGTGCTTATAAAAGGGAAAAGCTCTGCCCACCAGGGGCAGTTTCCAGACTCAGGTCTCACCTGTCACAGGTGTAAGAAGCAGCCACCTGTATAAAAGTAGAAATGTTGTCAGCAAGAATGTGTTATCAGTGCTGAGGATGAGACATCAGCAATACTCTTGGTGCTGTCCATCAATCTGGGAGGAGTGATGAGGTCATTTCCACACAATGTGAAAGTCCGTCATTCAGGGTTGTTCATAGGATGTTGGTGTGGCTGCAGTCAATTTGTGCAAATATCAAAGCATCTCACACTCTACAGGCCTCAGTTAGCATATTAAACACTGAAGTTAATGACAGCACAAATAGAAATAGACCACAGAAGTATGGCTGGTTTAAAAGAGAAGAGGAGAAAACTTAGGTTTGCAAAGCTGCAGCAGACTTCAGCAACAGACGAGAGTAAAGTGCACAGCAGCAAACGGCTCGCTGTGAGCGTGGGATGACGAGTGGACCGTGAACTCCCCTGTACATCAGAGCGAGGCCGCGTGTCCCGCAGCTGAAGCTCGGACCAATCGGCAGGACGCTGAAGCGAGCGCAGACGGAGCTGCTGCAGCGGCCCAGAGTGCAGAGCTCAGAGAGCTGTGCGTATTCGAATGGAGCAAACTTCAATGAGCTGAAGCAACGCTGTGAAGAAGAGCGGAGCCAAACTCCTCAGTTAAGTATCTGAGGCTGAGACCACGGGATATTTCTGTAAATAACAATTAGCTAATGTCACGCATGAGACGAGTGTCATTACACTTTGGTAATGTAAATATAATATGGCTAATATTATATCTGTTATTATATTAATTAAGATTTATTACAGCAGTGAGCTTGAACTGAGCTTCAGTAAAGATTCAAGTTGCAGTTATTTATATTTCCTATCACCTTAAATCTTCAAAGACAAGCATCTGTGACAGTGTATATACAGATGTATTATATATAAGAGACATATTGTTCATTTAATTTGTTGGCATTATTACATTTGGCTCAATGCTTACATACATGTGTAAAAAGCAAATGTACGAGCTGTGATAACTGTGTCTGATAGAATGAAGAGTAGACTGATATATGAAATATTCCTTTATTGGGTGAGAAAATCAGACCATGTCATAACTGCTTTAAGTCACACAGAATAGATATCAGAGCCTTAAACAGGCTGACTTCTGCTAAATGGGTCAAACTGGGCAGAAAGTCTACAAACACATAACATCCTTATAGAATATGATGTAACACTATAGATCAACTTACCTCAGAATATATAAAGCATATAAACAATTACAGCAATATGATGCAACAAACACAGCAGCTACTGATCCAAAATACTCAAAGCTTCATAGAACTGAAACAAACATTTATTTTTAGCTCCATTCTGCTGCTGATACATACTTTAGGTTTCTGAACATTAAACTTGTTGCTGCCTTTCATAGTGTGTAACTTGAAGGCCCTGAGTACTTTCTCCCACACTGAAAACACTGGATGATAACATTATTTGAACATTACCTAATAAGACTGATTCAGGACAGACAGTTAGTTATGTTAAACTTTCCTAGCAGTCCTTCACAAACAGGGAACAGTCTGTCTATTCTCTCCATCTGTCAGCTGCTGCTGGCTCTTCCTCCTCCTCTTCCTCACACACTGCGGAGTTTGTCCTGGTGGATCATCAGGGGTGCAAAGCCTCACAGATGATGTGCAGCAGTGGGTCCCTCAGTCTGTCCTCACTCTGGACGCTTGCAGTCGTCACACATGGAAATCAAATGTGTGATAAGCTGCAGGATTCAAACACAAGTGTAACTTATAAACACATGTTCATACTTTTATTCCACAATCAGAGAGAAAGAAACAGAGAGAGAGTGCAGGACAGACACACAGGTGACAGTCTCAGGTGTAGACACTGCTACAAACAGGAGGATTTAGTGTTTGTGTTATTACAAAACAAGAAGAGTTCCAGATGGTACAGTGGACACATGTGTGACTGCTGTGATTAAAGCATCTTTCTTTCAGCTTAACGAGTGAACCGTCAGCTCGTTCAAACACACGTTAAAGTGCGTTTGGCTCGACACCACCGAACAGAGGCAGCAATATAACAGAGCTAACTATAACAGTGCAGTGGATCCTGCTTGTGCCGTGATATTCAGGACTGCAAACCGAGCAGCATCACTGACTTTCAGCTGTTTGTGGATATATGACTGACTTTAATTATCCATCAAATCATCACATCTCTGTAAGATTAAGGTCGACACTATTGAACGGCGTATATTTAAAGGCTTTAAAACCAAGTTAGTACAAACGTCACTAATGTCACATGACTTTGCTGACGTGGCCAACAGCAATGTTTTAATGTTCTTCATTATTAAACATTTGCACATAAATAAATAACATTCAGTACTTACATTTAAAAGTTCACTTTTCAGCTGCTCCGCTTCACCCATCCGCGATTTTTTCACAAAAAACTATCCACACCCACCGCCGCGCTATGAATTGTGGGATAGGTTGGGCCACGAAGGCTACACCGGACCTTCAAATCTGGGGAAATGAAGGACGCATTTGGAGGACTCTTTGAGGACAGCCTTCGTTGCGTCGTTGTGACGTAATCAGTCTACCAATGCGCGCTACAAAGCATGCGGTCGCTGGATTGGGACACAGCCATCGTCTCACATTGTCATGGTGTTAAATCACAGGTTCTCCTCTGGTGTTTATCTCCTGTTAGGGTTGGGTCGCCTTCTGCATTTGGCGTTTTGGCCAATCAGAGTTCTCTAAAGCTTTGTGTCGTAAACTGAACATTCATCAGGCTTTGGGGATTTTAGGGTTTTGCACTTTGATTCTGGGCTGAAGGTGGTTGATTAGATTTATTTAAATCTATTTAAAATAGATGATTGATCACTGGGCCTTGACACAGGCTATATGGTAATACGTTTACTTTCATAACCAGTTTCCCAGATGTGGATTAAAGCTAGTGCTAATTGAAAAGCCATTTTAACGTGTAGCTTCACTTAAAAAATATTTTTGGTCCAAGACTGGACTTAATACATGTCTGCGCCTTAATGTTTAACTTGCAACAAGTCTGCTCTGATTGGTCCAGCACTAAGCAGGGTCAGGTTCAAGATGAGCTGTAAAAATCAATTTTAATCACCAAGTTTTGATTTTGTGAAAATAGTGTCTTTAGGACGGGCTGCCAAAGAAGCATGAATTGAATGAATGAAGGCCTTTACAACACAGCGTTCTCCAATGTTTTACGTCATTCCCCACATGGCAGGAAGAAATATTTTCACGCCCCATCTAAACAAAATAATGACAGAAAAGCTGAGCTTATATTTACACAAACTCAGTCATTTTTGTTTTAAACAACTTTCACTTCAGATATTTGTAACGTTTGTCCCTCGACTGCTTCAATCGTCTGCAGCACTTCTTCAAAAAAGCAACAAGTTGAACAGGATGTGAACCAAACATGGAAATAAAAAAGAAGTCCAGCAACTTTTGAACGGAGATGAAAAATATGTCATTTAGTGAGAGTTTAATACTTTTCACTGTTAGTGGCTGCAGTCAGCCTGTTTCTGACTGCAGAGCGGTGGTGTGGCGTGGTCTGTGATGCAGCTGCGGGGGAGGCGGATGCACCTGAGCGACATCCCCAATCATGCCTCGCCGGCTTAAAACAGAAAGAACTGGGTCCTGTTGTTGTTGATGTGTGTAGGCTGTAGCTGAAACACTGCAGCTGCATGTGTAAGGCGCCAGCCGCAATAAAGAAGTGTACTGAAAAGTGCGAACACGTGGGCGAGTCTGTCGTGCCCCAATCCAGGGTTTCAGCACCGCTGTAAACAATGAACGACAGACTCGCCCACGTGTTCGCACTTTTCAGTACTTCTTTATTGCAGCTGCCGACTTACACACGCTGCTGCAGCTTTGCAGTGGATGTACATATCATTAACTTCTTTGTGCTGCTGTAAAAGTGATTGCGATGTTAAACATCAGCTCCGCTTGAGAACCACTGCGTTACAGGGACAACACCAGAGAGAACATCAGGCAGGAAGCTTTCTAAAACATTGATGAATCTTTAGGTTGGTTAACCTTAATGGGGTTTAGACTAGGGATGGGTATCGTTTAAGTTTTATCCAATACCAGTACCAAACCGGTACTTTTGAAGCTGTGCCGGTGCTTAAACAGTGCTCGAACTGGTGATTAAATAATCAAGAACACAAAACCGCTCATGTTTAGCTGTTTTTTTGTAAAAAGATAACAATGTTAGCCTTTTCTGCAGCTATGGGGCATATATGGTATCACTCTTGGCTGGAAGCAGCTTAAACAATGGAAAAAACACAAACTTTGTCCAAAAACCTCTCATGTTTAACTGTTTTCCACTTTTTCTTTGGTCATTTTAGCCTTTTTGTCCAGGGTGAAGGGAGCATCTGCCATCAAACAAGAAGACAGCCGCATGTAGCTATGATGGTGTTTGCTAGTTCACCTTACATGCATTAATGTAATAACGTGGTTAGCCTACTCAATGTAAATTACACACGAACAACATTAAGCTACTCACGCAGAGAAGAACGGCTGCTGCTGCATCATCATCCTCATCATTTCTGCTACACTGGCAGGGCTAGGGGCCAGGACTCTCCTCTTCAGGTTTTTGGGGGATGTTGCTAACTCCGGGTCGATAACAGGCACCACACCCGCAGTAGATGTGCTCGGTGTGAGGTCTCGCAGCAAGCTATCAAATACGGCGCATTTCTCTGCAAAATGCTGTAGTCGCCAGGTGTTTCATCAGATTCAAGGTGTTACCTCCTTTGACAGCATCACAGTATCAGCTTAAAGCACTTGTTGCAGCTGCTGAGTTTGCATCTTTTGCTGTGAAGTACAGCCAGACTTTGACCGCTTCACCTTGGGCATTTTTAATCTGTAGCTCTGCTCTAAAAGAACGTACGTACCTGGACCCGCCTACTATCCTCGGAAACGTAAAACGATTGGCTAGAATCCAAAGTGTATCACAGCTCAGGGGGGGAAAAAAGCGCAATATTCAGCTTGTTCCTGGCTATCATCAGTTTTTAAACGCACGCACACGCTTAGTCTTTTAACTTAAATTAAAAATAGAAATAATGACTGAAATGTTCATGTTTTTTTGTTGGGGCGATCGTGGCTCAAGAGTTGGGAGTTCGTCTTGTAATCGGAAGGTTGCCGGTTCGAGCCCCGGCTTGGACAGTCTCGGTCGTTGTGTCCTTGGGCAAGACACTTCACCCGTTGCCTACTGGTGGTGGTCAGAGGGCCCGGTGGCGCCAGTGTCCGGCAGCCTCGCCTCTGTCAGTGCACCCCAGGTGTGGCTACAATGTAGCTGCCATCACCAGTGCGTGGATGGGTGGATGATTGTGTATAGTGTAAAGCGCTTTACAAATACAGACCATTTACCATTACTGAAGCAGTGTGGGATCATCTTGGCAGAGAAGCTTTAAATGGTAAATGGCCTGCATTTGTATAGCGCTTTTCTAGTCCTTAAGGACCCCAAAGCGCTTTACACTACATTCAGTCATTCACCCATTCATTCACACACTGGTGATGGCAGCTACATTGTAGCCACAGCTGCCCTGGGGCGCACTGACAGAGGCGAGGCTGCCGGACACAGGCGCCACCGGGCCCTCTGACCACCACCAGTAGGCAAACATGGGGTTAGTATCTTGCCCAAGGATATTTGGCATGCAGCCAGGAGGCAGCCTGGGATCGAACCACCGACCTTCTGATTAGTGGCTGACCTGCTCTGCCACCTGAGCTAAATGTCCTTCAAGAAGCCTGGAGAACTGTTCCTGAAGACTAAAAAAAATTAGAAGTCTGCCTAAAAGAAGAAAAATGGTGGCAACACCAACTATTAATTTTCAAGCTCATTACAACTGTGCAGACTTTGCCATTTCCATCACTGCATGCATTTCCCATTTTCATGGTAACATATACTGTAGCTGCCATCACCAGTGTGTGGATGATTGTGTATAGTGTAAAGCTTTGGGGTCCTTAGGACCAAGTAAATGCTATCCACCTGTTGTTCCATCTTAGATACTGTGGCCCCTATAAAGATGAAACGTCCCAGAACTTCTCATCAACCATGGCTGAATGACACTATACGAGCCTTACGTCGTGCCTGCCGTCAACCTGAAAGGAGGTGGAAAAAAGAAACGCTTCAGATATCCTATGACATTCTTTGTAGGAGCCGCTTTCTCTACCAGAACTCCGTAAAGGCAGCTAAAGCAGCTTTCCTATCAGACATTATTGAGACTAACAGCCACAACCCCCGAATGTTATTCAAAATTTTAATTCAGCGATAAATCCCTGTCCGGACTCTTCGAGCTCAGCTCAGGCTCTCTGTGAGCAATTTCTTGATCATTTTACTGGAAAAGTTTTATTACTGAAGGCTTCTCACTCTCTTGTGCTGAATCCTGTTCCGGTTTTAAGATGCATGTCCACCTTTTCTCACTTTGAGCTGCTATCACTTCCCACTCTTAAGGGAAAAATTGAACAACTGAGAAACTCAAATTCTGTGAGATATCCTTCCATCCCGAATTATTAAGGAAGGCTTTGATGAAATTGGGCCTTGCATCTTATCCTTAATGAATTTATCATTGTTAGTGGGCTGTGTCCCGACTGCCTTTAAACATGCGGTAGTGCACCCCGTTCTTAAAAAAAGTAATTTTGATCAGAAAGACCCTTCATAGGCCAATGTCGAAGTTTCCGTTTTTATCACAATTTTAGAGAAAGCCGTCTTTCTCCAAATACAGGCCTACTTAGTAGCAAATAATATCACTGACAAATACCAGTCTGGTTTTAGCCACACCATAGCACTGAAACGGCACTGCTAAGAGTCTATAATGATCTTCTTGTATTTGCTGACTCTGGTCGCCCTGCCCTTTTAGTTTTATTGGATCTGTCTTCAGCCTTTGACATGGTTGATCATAATATACTCTTGAGGAGGCTAGAGCATGTTGTAGGCATCAAGTGCTCTGCCCTTAACTGGTTTAATTCTTACCTCATAGATCCTTCTCTGTTGTGATGGGAGGAAACTCTTCCTCTGTTGCCCCTCTCTGCTGTGGTGTGCCCCAGGGGTCTGTATTGGGCCCTTTATTATTCTCTTTGTATATGCTACCCTTGGGCTCCATATTTGAAAAATACAATATTTCTTATCACTTTTACGCCGATGACATTCAAATCTATTGTCAACTGACTGACTGGCAGCATCACTGAACTCCCTGAACGATTGTCTGAGAGAGGTTAAAGATTGGCTGTCAGAAAATTCTCTCCTTTAAATGAGAAAAAAGCTGAAGTTATCGTGTTCGACAGCCATATTCCTGGAGACCAGCTTGTTGCCCTGCTGGGGCCCCGAGCTAACTCTCTCTCTGATTCTATGCGTAACCTGGGTGTCTATTTGGACAGCTCCTTTAAGCTCGATAAGCAAGTATCATCTGTAGTTAAATATGGGGGTTTTTTCAACTTCAAATTTCTAAAGCTAAGCATTATGTACCACACAGGGACCTGGAAAAACGTATCCATGCTTTTGTGACCTCCAGGTTGGATTACTGTAATTCTCTCTACTGTGGTCTCCTTCTCTCTTCGAAGGCTGCAGCTCGTTCAGGATGCTGCGGCTCGCCTTCTTACTGGCACTAGAAAATCTGACCCTATTACTCCGGCTCTTGTTGATCAACACTGGTTACCAATCAAATATCGAGTTTAAAATCTTGCTGCTCACTTTTAAAATCCTGAATAACATTGCGCCCAGCTACCTCACTGACCTCAATCTGTACACTCTGTCGTGCATTAAGATCATCAGGTCAGTTACTCCTGGCCCAACCTAAGTTTAGACTGAAGACCAGAGGCGACCTTTGCTTCAGCTGCACCCGACCTTTGGAAGCCTCCCAGCTTCTATTCGAGCCTCGGACTCTATCCAGTCCTTTAAATCAAGATTAAAAGCATATTTGACTTGGCTTTCCTGACCAATTAATACCCTTTTAAATCTTTTATTATATTTTATTAAATTTATTATTTTTACTGCTGTTTTTGTCTTCTTAGCAGATTTGGTATTTATCTAACTCTCCTGGTCTGTTAGTGCCTGATTTGTACCCTGTTATTGACTTATGTTGACTCTCTTTGGTGTGCCTTCGGGTTTTTAAATGTGCTATATAAATAAAACTGTAAAGCGCTATACAAATACAGACCATTTATTGTAGCAAAGACAAAAGAAGAAGGAAATGACAGGAAATATTTACAGGTATTGATCAGCTGGTATTGATTGGTCAAAGATCAGTGCAGCTAAACATTACAACCAGACATCAGTGACCAATGAGCCACTACGGAGTCCTGAAAGGGTCAAACCTTTCAAAAGCAGACAGCGTAGTGTAGTTCGAGTCCTGAGAAACAAACCAAGACAAACACTGACGTGTCACTCCTCCAAATTAAACTGAAGCACACATGTTCCCAAACAAAGAGAGACACTAGGGTAAGATGCCTCACTCTGCACCGCATCCAAATACTGTAGTGAGATATTAAAACAGGTGTAGGGAGAGGACGTCCCATGAAAGTGTTACAGACAGCGAGACAGACGACTCACTCTGATTAGTATCATATAAACATGCATAAAAATATCACGTGAAATAACAAAGAATCACTTTAGTTGAATCTTACGGACATAAAAACAAAGACGGCGCTGCAGACAGAGCACTAACTCAGTGATGACAGCACAGACAGGAGTGTATAAGGACGCCCCACTGAGCGAGATATATTTGGTATAAAACGCCGTTCAGTTTCCTGATTACAGACGGGAGCGTGAGCCTCGCCGCAGAAGCCGAGTGCCGCTCCTCTCACTTCTTGAAGAACTTCTTGTTGAGGAGGAAGATGAGGAGGTTCACATTGACTTTGGCCTTACTGAACATCTTCATCACAGCCACCCCCTCATACTGCAGCTGCAGCAGGTCCTAACACACACACACACACACACACACACACACACATGCACACACACACACATGCATGCACACACACACACACACGTTAAACTCGTATCACCTGGTTCATGTGGCCCGGCTCGCCGTGGCCTCGGTCCTACCTGGTATTTGAGCAGGAACTCCTCCATCTCCACGCCGAGGAATCGAGCTTTTACTTTGAAACTTCCTCTCTCAGGCCCGGCAGCAATCTCAAACATGACGTTCTTAAACCTGGAAACAGAGATCGTGAGCGTGCGTCCTCGCTGCGCGTCATACGTGTGCTGTCTGTGCGTTCCACTTACTGCGTGACTGGCAGGTCCTCGATCTCCAGCAGAACGCCCTTCTCGTGCAGCCGGGTGGCGCTGTAGCTCAGAGCAGGAAGCTTGTTCCTCCCTTTGCCGTCTGCCGCCTTCTGATTGGTCGATTTGCTGCAAGAAAAAGCCAATCAGTGATGGACCTCGCTGACAGCCTCGCGACGTGCACCTTCGGGACACACGCGGTCGAAGCTCCTCTTTCCTGTTTCAGGAGCTGTTGGTGGATATTTAAGGTCAGCTGATGGCAGGTCGGCGTGGATGCCGGCTCGTGACGCCAACGCTCTTGGTGATGTTTGAACTTTTCATGCAAACATTCAGCTCGTACCTCAGCGAGCTTCTCCTCACTCAGATTTCAAACGCACGGTTTAAAGCTCTCGTATTCTGGCGCCTCTGATAGCGCTTCCTGTACCCGGGGCTCGTGGTCGACCTCGGCTCACCTGTTCCCGAATGACTTAATTTGTTGTACTTTAGTTTATCCCTTGTGTTGTTGATTGTGTGACAAACGTTTGTTCGTCCCGCCCCAAAACCGACCTGGTTCACACCACAGCCGTGTGATGTCACCACAGCCCCGCCCCATCGCCGTTCATTGCTGCGGTACTTCTAAACGCTTGGCGCGGCCATGTCCGAGAACAGGAAGTTATATCTGATGCTAATGGCCTGAGATGAGGAAAACTCGGTCGTTACCCAAAAACACCTGCTTGTGCATACCTGGCGGTGAGGTTGTCCAGACAGGAAGTGATGTAATGCCTGTAATAGTCCACCTGCTCACTGTGGAAGCTGCTCTTAGCCTGCAGGCTGCTGAGAGTCTGATGGAGCTTCAGGAGCTCCGCCCCTCTGCGCTGGCGGTGGAGACGTTGCTGACGGATGTCCTGGTGGGGAAACGTGCAGCGACATAGTCAGGGACGTGCAGGCAACAGGCCACTGGTGCATTCTGGGTAAAACAGTTTGCACACGTGCAGAGGAGGGCGGGAGCTTGCAGGCAGGATGTAGTGAAGGAGGACCCTGGAATAGGAGGAGATGGAGGCAGGTCTCGTTACCTTGGCGATCATCTGCAGGATCTGGTTCTCGCTGTCTGGCGGTTTCAGGGTGCCGAGTCCCTCCAGATGACGAAGACTCCTCAGGATCTTCCTCTTCTTCTCCTCCAGGGTCAGGTTGCCATTGGCGACCAGCGACTGGTTCCGCTTCATCTTCTCAGGAGTCCGAGCATCCTGCTGGGCGCGGCGCTGCATCAGCCAATCGTGACACACTTCCTGTTTGAAGAGATCAGATGACATCATTAGAGACGGGCCGATCCGATATTATGTATCGGTCCGATACTGACCTAAAATACTGGATCGGATACCGGAGAGAAATAAAAAATGAAATTGATCCATTAAATGTCACAAAACTACGACACGGCGTAACTCGGCTCATAACCGTAGCAGTCGGAGCAGTGTGGTCACGTGATAGAGCGCCGTGGCGTGCAAAACTTCTCGGCAGTCTGGTTGAAAGAGGAAACCAGCGGCTGAACAACAGCAGCACGTTTAAGCTTGATCAGCTGTTGTTAGAAGTTATTTAATATTATTTCTACACCAGGATCTTTTTCTACAGCTGACGTAACTGTGCAGGGGCGGATCTAGCAAAGTGTAGCCAGGGGGGCCGATAGGGCATGAACAGGGAAAAGGGGGCACAAAGACAAACTTTTCTTTCTTATCCTCATTTAAAATGTCGAGCTTTTATTAAATAATTATCTGAATCTTACACCCAAAGTTTTAATCTGATGTAAATGTATAGAAGTCCATTACTGTATATAGTAACTGTTAAGTCTAATATACCCTAGTAAGCTGTAGTACTTTTTCCTTTGGGAACCATCTGTGCAGTTTAATTTTATTTTTTCTTTTACACATGCATTAAATTTAGGTTGATTGCGTCGTTTAAGCATCATGAGGTGGAGGGTGGGGGGTTCTAGAGCAGGGCAATATGACCAAAAATATTTATCACCATATACTTCTGAAAATCTGCAATAACGATATAATTGACACGAGACAAAATACTTTACAACTCCACAACTTTATTAGTGCAAAAAAAACATCAATGTATTTTCACTTAAACAAGCAGCTGTTTTTTATCTGCATTAAAGTTAAATAAATAATTAACAGTACAAATGCAAATTCCTCGCTGACAGTTTAACCAAAAGGCATTTCCAGTGGAAACTGGCCGACATATCCTCAGCATAACCATGTGTAACATCCACAACACTTAAAAAGAGGTCATACACACACAATACGGTAACATTATGTTGAAGCACAGTACGTATCACTCCGCGAGGCTCCGCCTACGATAGCCGTAATGCTCCGACAATCCATCAAGCGGTGCGGCTTCGTAGCTTAGCAAAGTCGTACTGAAACATTTGACAGATTTTCGAGCGCCGTGCACATAAAATCGTCTCGAGGTCAGTAAACACAACCAGAGTTCATACATAAGGCACACGGGATTATAAGGGGCTCTGTCGACTTTCAGGAAAATCAAAGGATTGATTTTAAGTGCGCCGTATTTTCCAAACAACACGGTAATAACGACGGCCCGCTAGCATGCGCTACCAAAAATAGTGCTTTGTTGTGTATCTGACGGACGAACGCTAAACCAGTTCCACCAGTGAAGCTGTCACGGCTGGCGGGGTGAGCCGTGTGGTGTGGAGGGAAAGGAGGACCCAAAATGCAGACAGCGACTGGTGATTCGAGTGAGGGTTTATTCACAAGTGGTGGAGTGGCAAAAACAGGCAGTGAGGGGAGAGAATTTACAGTGCACAAATAACAGAACTGAGGGCAGGACAGAACATAAACCTAAACTGGGTGAGCTAAATAACAAACCTGATATCATACGAATGGGGTGGGAGGCAGAGAGACGCAGACGAGGAACAGGACACCATGAAACACAGACGAGCCGACAACGAACACAGACCGACACCCACTATATATACACACACGGTAATCCGGTAATGGCAGACAGGCGGGGACACAGCTGGAACTAATGGACATAACGAGACACAACCCTACAAAGTAAAACAGGAAACACACAGACTGTTTTACATAACAACACGGGGACATGAACAGAGCACCGAGGGAGACACAGGTAGGGAAAATAAACACAACCAAACACCAACAACCAATACAAAATCAGAACAAACTAGAAAAATGACAATCATCAACTTAAAGCGCTGGGTCACCGACCCAGGACCATGACAGTAGCTGCATTTTTACAAACCAGTTCAGGTTCATCGTTTCACTCAATGATCCACTTTCGCTCTTCTCGTTCTGCGTCGCCACCATGTGTGTATGTAAACAAAGGCACTGCACATGCGCGTTTTACCCATATTCTATCGCCATATTTCATTTTCCTATCGTTGCCCAACATTATACCGGTGTTACCGTGAACGGTGTGATATGACCCAGCACTACGTGGTCCCCTGTGGTTTTTTTGCTGGCAGTTTGCAGCCCTGTTAGTCAGGTTGTTTAATATTTCTGCTAAGTGCTCTTTAAAACACCAGAACAGGGAGGATGGAGGATTTAAGTTGATTAGATTGATCAGTTTTGCTGAACTATGAAATATTTTGGGTGCGGTGTGTTTCTTGCATACAGGTGTAACAGAATAACTTTAGTGTTTTGTTTTTTAAAACTAGAGTATGAACTTGTACAAAATGCAGCAATATATTAAAAAACAAAAACGTTTTATTGATTATAAACACACTATATCGGATTCATGTCGGTATCGACAGATCAAATATCGGTCATGAAAGTGGTATCGTGCCATCTCTAGACATCAAGACTGCAGCGGGTGCCAGTCACCAACCAACCTATTAGTGCGAGTTTTACCTGGTCGCGTGACGGTGTCGTCCTCAGGATGTCACGCAGAGAGTCACCTGACTGCGTCCTGATGACATCGATGATCAGCTGCTTGGTGCTGGAAAAAACAAACAAACAAACAAATATTTTCTGTGAACACCGGGTTCTTCTTTATATTCAGGTAAACTCTGACAGACACTGAGCAGGTGAGGCTTAGAGGCGGGGTTACCTGAGCAGGAGTCCTCTGGCGTCCGGTTTGTCGTTGGCGTCGTCGAAGATGTCAAACTTGTTGGTCAGGGTCAGAGAGACCTCCATCTTGCTACTCTGAGCGTCTGATCCCGGATCAGCTGCGGACTCACCTGGAGGACAGAAAACAGTCAGACTCGGCTCAGACCGGATGGCGACGGCGGAGCATCGGTTGGCTGTACCGGTGAGTTCCTGCAGGCCGGGAACCGGACCGAGATCCTTCAGGATCAGGCCGAGGGGGTCTGAGGGGTCCGGGCACAAAACCTCCTGATGCTCCAGCAGCAGCTGCAGAGAGACGTGAGGGTTTATGTAGACCAGGTACAGGTGCGCGTGCAGCAAAAAGATGACAGCTGGAGGCGGAGCTTCCTGACCTTGTGCGTGTTGAGCAGCTCGCTCACAGAGATGTAGATCACGGGTCTGTTCACGATCAGCAGCTCCGAGTACTCGTCCATGCTGAATCTGTCCTCCGGCTCAGGAACGTCGCAGACGGACTGCAGGAACCTCCTGAGACACACAACACCGTCAGAACCTCCACCTCCCCTCCACCTCAGAGCGAGGTCACCTGAAACCCACCTGAACCTGCTGTGGGTCTGGCTGATGTACTGGTTCAGTGCTGTGATGTGGTAGCCGCCTCCATGGAAGTGTTTGTTGGCAGCGGCGTGCTGCAGCACGCGGGCAATGGAGCCCAAGATGTGGCGCTGTCCGGGCTGCAGAGCAGAGCCGGCCGAACGGTCCACCACGTCGAATCCGTCCGGGGCCACGACGGCCGGGTTCATGTAGCGGTAGTAGACAAGGTTACCCACGATCTGCGGGGAGAAGGGCAGGCTCGGCGTTAGCGGTTCAATTCAGGTCACGGCGTCAGAGCCACGTGGTTCTGACTTCAAGGCCCGCCGCCGTACAGAGACCAAGCTTTACGTCAAGCAACCAATCAAGTCTCAGCTCCGACCTGCAAGCTGTGATTTCTGCAGACCTCCAAATCTGCTGATCACACATCCTCCATCATCATGCTCACCTGAGCACACCTGAGCGGTATGCAACTCCAGGCCTGCAGGTTTCAGATGCGTCCTTGCTCCAGCACAGCTGCTTTAAATGACTAAACGACCTCCTCTACATGTCTCGAGTTCTCCGGACGCCTGGTAATGAACTAATCATGTGATTCAGGTGTGTTGATCTGTGTTCTTACCTTGTAGAGCTCGTCCTCACCGGCTTCAGGAAACTTTGCCTTCAGGGCGTCTCTGAGGACCTTGGCGGTGTAACGCAGACCATACCTGCGACAACACAGACGACCGTTTAGCAAAGAAGAGACTGGTGACGCGGCGTGCAGCAGCGGCAGAGACGTACGGCAGCTTGTGGAGGCTGGCGGTGATGGCTTTGAGGACTCTGTCCGTCAGGTTCTTCAGGTTGATGATGGAGATGTCGATGCGTCGCTGGACTTCAGGCTGAGCCAGAGCGTCTTCGGGAGAAACCTCATAGGGCAGCGAGCTGGGTGAGACAGGTGAGACGCACAATACAGGTGAGACGCGCAACGCAGGAGCGACGCGCAGCGCAGGAGCGACGCGCAACGCAGCAGAGACGAGCAGCGCAGCAGAGACGAGCAGCGCAGGAGCGACGAGCAGCGCAGCAGAGACGAGCAGCGCAGCAGAGACGAGCAGCGCAGGAGCGACGAGCAGCGCAGGAGCGACGCGCAACGCAGCAGAGACGAGCAGCGCAGCAGAGACGAGCAACGCAGGAGCGACGAGCAGCGCAGCAGAGACGAGCAGCGCAGCAGAGACGAGCAGCGCAGCAGAGACGAGCAGCGCAGCAGAGACGAGCAGCGCAGCAGAGACGAGCAGCGCAGCAGAGACGAGCAGCGCAGCAGAGACGAGCAGCGCAGCAGAGACGAGCAGCGCAGCAGAGACGAGCAGCGCAGCAGAGACGAGCAGCGCAGCAGAGGCGCGCTCTGACCTCTTGTGTCCGGTCTGCGTCTCGGTCTGGTTGATCCAGGTCTTGTAGACATCCACGGGATCGGTCCTGATGCTGAGCGTGCGGTCCTGCAGGACGTCCTGTAGAGCTGGACCCAGCACCTCGCGCAGGGCGTTTTGACCACGAGCGTGGCGGTAGAAGTTTACCAACATCCTGATGACGGTGGGGTTTCCTGTGATCACGTCCTGGGGCTGCTCCACCTTCAGCCTGACATCACACACACGCACACAGGTAAGCAGTGACAACACGTGACTGCTCAGACGCAGGTGCAGTGACATCATCGTTACCTGATCTCGTAGCGGAGCGCCTCTGTGAAGAGCTGCAGCAGCAGGAAGGCCTCGCGGCGGTCGGAGCCATAGTTAAACAGACTGAACACCACCATCTCCATGAAGGAGGTGGAGCGACTCTGAGGCATCAGGAAGATCAGCTGAGCCAGGTACAGGGGCTGCGTCTGCCACACACACACACACACACACACAGACACACACACACACAATGCATCGTCTGTTCCACTTGCAGTTGCACACTATCACCACCAGGTGGAGCCCCTGCCTTGTTGGTGAAGCAGAGATGTCAGGCAGGTACAGTGATGTGATGGCCCTGCTGAGGTCAGCCTGAGGTGAGCGAGCCGCGGGCAGGTGTGCGTCTTACCTGCAGCAGGTAGAAGAGGTGCTGGTAGGCCTCCAGTCTCTCCCTCCTGTCTCGGCTCAGAGCCTTCAGGCCTTTACTCCTCTCCACATCCATCATGTCTGACAGCTGCTCCTTGTTCTTCTTCGTTAGTTTCTTACAGTGAGACACCACTTCCTGTTCACAGACGGCGCTTTGTTAACGAGGACAACAAGGAGCCAATCGGTGTGTGTGCGTGGCGAGCTGAGGGGGCGGGGCCGTACCTGCAGCGTAGCACGGTTGCGGACCAGCAGCCCGATCTTCAGGTCCATCAGGTCCAGGTCGGCCTCCAGCTGTCGGTTGAAGCGAATGCTTCTCACCACCTCCTCCCTCAGACGCAGCAGCTCCGCCTCCTCTCTGATGTCACCATCCCCGAGGTCGAGGAGGTGAACGAACTTCCTGACCACAGATAGAGGGGGAGTGGCCGAGTGCACTAAAACAGGTGAGGGGGAAGAGGTCTTATTAATGAGTCACCGATGACACGGCAGCCTGACCAATCAGAGGCATCTGAACTCACCGAGCATCCTGTACTGCTCGCGAGCTCGGTTAGCTCTGAAGAAGGCCTGGATCTTTACGACGGCGCCCACCTGTGGACACAAACCGTTACTGTGGAAACAGGAGATGGTGTCTGACGGGCTGACACAGGTGTACACGCTGGCCTGCATCAGGACCTCACAGGTGGATCTTGATGACCGAGATGCTGAGAGTATCTGAGTCCATGAGTCATGTGACATCAGCAGAACTCACGTCACTATAAACTAGGATGTAACTATCCTGAATATTGATTACAAGTTGTTCATCCATCATCAGAGACTAGAGACAATATCACCTGGGTTATTGATCAAACAGAAACAGGACAACGTCAGAAAGGTTTTGCACATAATGAGGCAGATAAACAAAAATTAGAGACCTTAGTGTTAAGTTTAGATGCTGAGAAGGCGTTCGGTTCAGTGAGGTGGTCCTTTTATATCAGGTGCTTGAGAATTTTGGTTTTGATAAATCTGTAATTGATATTATTTCAGGGCTACACAATAAACCAACAGCTAAAATCAAACTCAATGGAGGCCTCACTGAACCATTTATGTTGGAGCGCGGGACTCGACAGGGCTGCAGTATTTCACCGCTGCACCATTAAGTCAGTGGATCAGGCAGAGACGTAACTGGAGGAAGAACAGCAGGAGGGGAACAGAAATTAGCATTATTCGCTGACGACTTACGATTAACAATATCCTCACAGGCCCCCAAACCATGGAAATGCTATCAGAGTTTAAGGTTAATGTAAGAAAACGCAAGTATTAACTTTAAACTATGAGCCAACAGTTGTAGTTAAGAATCGCTATAAATGGAAGTGAGATGCAGATAGCATCAGGTACCTACAGGTGGTAACACATCGTTCAATGCCAACTACGCCGCGCTAAACGAATCTCTACAGTCAGACAAAGATGGAGTACCGTTCTGTTTCTGGACCTGCACTCCAGGATCGAATCAGAGTAAATATTCTTCCCCGACGCTGTGTTTGTTTCAGTCTTTACTGATTCCCGTACCACAAACTGTGTGGTGATGTTCCCAAAACACATCTGGAACGGTTAAATATAAACGCCCCAACTAAAGAAAGAAAACGGAGGTCGTGGGCTTCCCTGTCTACGAGAATATTACAGCTCAGCTAAGACCACTGATGTCTCTGTTGATTACACCGCCGGATGGAAAGATGTTGAGGGAACAATAGTTAAAGCAAAACCAGCTTTAATATCGGACATAAAGTTACAGAATAAAATACACATGGCAGACGAACCCATACGACAAATAATGACATCTGCTCTGAGAGACGTAATCAGAATTTGCAGTTTGGAAAATGCCTCCAAGGTTTTAAGATGGTGAGCATGTGATTCAGATTTTACCCCGAATCAGTACAGTATTCATAATAATAATATTATTATTATATAATTTAATAATATTTTATATTATAATTATAATAATCAGTAACAGATTCAAGAGGATTTCAAAAGCTATAACTAAATATTATTCATCTGCCCACAAGGGGGCGTGAAAAGCTTTGAAAGGAGTGAACATGATTTAGGCTCAGACGACTTCTTTAGAGATCTGCAGTCAGAAATTATTTTAATCAAATCATTTTTATGAACCATGATTTTCTTTACGTTGAAGCCCTGAGTTGAACTCCCATTTCAATATTAAGATGCTGACGTACCCACCCGAGGTTTCCCGTCTTTCGTTCTCAATTACAAGTTTAAAAAAGCAAAGAGTGTAAAAAGTCAAACTACTGTTATGTTCACGTGCTTTCAATAAAACAACAACGTTAACAAAAACAACAACAACAACAACAACTCACGTTACGTCTGAAGAAACTCAGCCGAGCGCAGTATCGTCTCCTCGCCAACCACATCCTCGCAAACGCCTGGATCTGTTCACACAAGCAGACGTAAATAATCAGGTGAGCTGCACCTGCTAATCTAATCTCAGTCACATGATTGGGAACAGCAGCTGTTACCTTGACGACAGCTCTCCAGTTCATGTAGAGGAACTGCAGGCGCCGTCTGTAGACCCTCTGCTCGACGAACCTCCTCCAGTGAGACTGAACACAGAGCAGAGCACACCTGTGACACACCTGTGACACACCTATAGCTCCCAGACGAGCCTCAGCTCTGCAGGGGGCTCACGCTCACCTGGATGACAATGACGGCGGCCGTCTGATTCATCAGGAAGTGACGTCGCGCCGCCATCCGCCATCTGATCAGGAAGCCTCGACAGAGCGCCTGCAGGTGAACGACGAGGGCCTCGCTGTTCCGCCACAGCACGCCGCGACTGTACTGGGCCGAAACGCTGCCGACCACTTCCTGCAGGGGGGAAAGTGGCGCAGCAAGCTTGTAGCCAATCGCAGATCAAACTTTCCAAGCACAGAAACAGTGTTCTGGTTTGACGAGGAAGTGAGCAGGTAAGCCTCAGGTGTCTCACCTGTATGTCGTGGCGATCCAAGAAGACGCTGTTGTGCACGAAGCCGGGGGGCCGCTCCCAGCCGCCCTGCAGTCTGCTCAGGTGGAAGAAATAAACGGAGCCGTCCTGCAGGCGGACGCGAACCCACTGACTGCGGTTATCTCCTGAACACACACACACACACAGGTCACACGCACACACACGTGATTCTCTCAGTGTGTGTGTGTGTGTGTGTCTGTGTGTGTGTCTGTGTGTGTGCGTGCCTCACCTGTGCGTGTGCGGCGTGCCATCAGGGCGCTCAGCTCTCTCTGATAGTCTGCAGCACAGTCAGGTAGAACTCCGTGAAGCTCCGCCTCCGGCAGAGACAGCACCCGCAGCGTCTGCTTCGCCCTGTTCTCCTTTACGGCCTGATTCACCGCGGCAACGGACAGACACACTGACGGACACACAATCAATAATCAACACACGGATCAATAATCAACACGCTGACGGGAAGTTCTGTCCTTTAGTCGTTTCTTCTTGTGCAACTCGGAGCGATGTTCACACCTGTCTCCTGGCACACCTTCAGTGAGGTCACTGCTGACAGCTAACAGGTAAGAGGAAGACGCTTCGCTCTCACAACCTTCCTCCGTCTGACACAAAGCGCCGCAGGTGCGTCGCAATGATCACAGATATCATCAAACACAAACGACGGCGGTCCAGCCTCTGATCTTTCTAACCCACATGCTTAAAAACTGAACAGGTGTGGTTACAGGTAAATGACTCTGTGACTCACACTTTAGAGCTCTCTGACTCTGCTGATTGGCCGTCCTCACAGCCTCCTGGATATCAGCCAACCACAGCTCGGCTCCCGGGTCTCTGCTCACCTGGTTGGACAGGAGGGGGACATGTGACTGAAAGTTTAAACCTCACCTGGATTCTACCTCCAGAGGGTCACGATAAAGACTAAAGTCAGTTTCTGAGGGACTGTTGAGGTGATGGCTCGGTTACCTGTGCAGTCACACCTGTGCAGTCACACCTGTGCAGTCACACCTGTGCAGTCACACCTGAGCAGTCACACCTGTGCAGTCACACCTGTGCAGTCACACCTGTGCAGTCACACCTGTGCAGTCACACCTGTGCAGTCACCTGAGCTTTGATCTGCCTGGCTTGGCTCAGCAGGGTCAGGTACTTGCAGGCATTGGCAGGTGAAACCTCGTCCACGCCGCAGGAGGGCAGCAACAGGGCGGAGATAAGCCGCCGAGGGTCTCCGCTCATCACGGCCTTGTTTATTAGGCCAACAGCCAGGAGCTCTGAGGGTGACAGGGGTCAGAGGTCGCAGGGTCAGCTCAACAGAATTCAAAGAAGTTAATGTTTGTTGTTTATAATGACATCATCGTGTTTGTAACGATGTCATCGCGTTGTCGTACGCTGTTGTTCGTCCTGCGCCAAGCCGTTCACAGCGGCGATTCCTTCCTGCAGCTGGTTCCAGGTAAGCAGGTCTCGGCCCACTTGTTGTTTCACACCAGCCAGAGTCTCAAAGTACCTGTGCGACAGTGACATCATCAGGGACGTCATCATCAACAGTGACATCATCAACAGGTAAATGGGTAAGAGGCGGTACCTGTCGAGCAGCGCGGGCTCTACATCAGAGAGCCCTGCAGACGAACTGACCAATGAGGAGCTGAACTGCTGTAGGTGTCCCGCCTCCAGACCCTGATTGATGAGAACAACGGCTGACAGCATCTCCACGGCAACAAAGAGCTCCTCCTCCTGCAGTTCTCCCTGGAGGAGACAACAGGAAGTGCCAGCTGAATGACAGTGACGCCAGGGGCGGAGCTAGAGGAGTTTTCTTAGGGTGGCAAAATCAAGGCTTTTTTCAAACACACATGCAGGTGGTTACATGTGGTTAAAATGATTCAAATGCAGTAAGCATTCACATTTGTCATAGAAATATAGTCCATAACTTAACTGTTTTCTGTAGCCCCCATAATTAAACACTTTAGTGACATAAAACATGTGATGTTATGTACTGTATAGTAGAGGTGGGAATCACCATACATCCCACGATACGATATTATCACAATACTTAACGCACGATACGATATTATTGCAATTTTTTAAAATATTTTGCGATATTCAGATTCTGTACATAAAGGTAAACTTTATCAATATTCATTTTCTCTAATATCAAAGTCTCACACTCAGTCTTTCTCTCATTTCAGTTTGATTGTTGACAAACTGAACGGTTTGTATTACAGTCTAGTCCAACTTGACTGAATCAACCATCTGGTACAATTATAGCTATTCTGAACTATGCAGTTTATGAAAACTATGCAGCCCCTTCAGCAACTGAAGAATTTGAAAGTAAATTAAAACAAAATATAATTTTACATTAAATAAAAAAGTTTTAAACTTAATTAAAATAAAACATGTCTTAAATTAAAATAAGTAAACTGTCATGTTTATTGCTGCCAAAAACAAGTTAAACACATTTGGACAGTGAAGGAATGTCAGGATTCTTGCTCAGAAAAAGGATCAACATGCTCTGAAGTCAGAGCACAAAAACCTTTTTGTAACAAAATATCGATTTCTGCTGTCCCTGTATCCATACATTATTAGCAAACAAAGTATCACCATGCTACACAGTATCCATTTTCCCCACCCCTACTGTATAGCCTGTATAATAAATATGTAGCCCAGTAAGTATACAATCAGAAAGCTACACAACATGGGGCGCTTCATTTACAAACACAAGTCTACCTTAAGTTTCACTGTTTATTGTTAGAAAAAAGGTAAAATCGTTACAGCTTAAATTACAAAATGTCAGAAATCTGCACTGCAAACATCTGAACCTAATCTTTCATGATTTGTTGTATTAACCCTCTGAGGCCCAAAATATAACCGCTCATTTTTGACTTCTTTTGATTTCACGTTTGTATTTCACCTTCAAATTGTGTCATTTTATTTTCCCCTTCTTGTTTGGTTTCTTTCTTTTCAGCTTAACCTCACGTGTCTGAATTTAGTTGTTTTTTCATTGACATACTGTGTTAACACAACTGATCTGAAATCACACAAACTTCAGATCCTAGTAGTATTTTTTTACTGTAAACAAACAGACATGTTGAGTAAATTATTTTTATAGCTTGAAATGTAAATTTAAATTGTACATTTTGAAAACTTATGCACACATTTTGTAAACTTATACAACTATTTATTTTTATTATCTTGTACAACCATTTAAAAATATTACTAAAACTAAAATGGGAGAACAATCAGGTGTCGCAATAAGATGCCCCACAAATGATGTGTGACAGTAAAAATAAAAGTTTGTCCACCACAAGACAGGAAACAGCGCAGGGACAAACCTGCAGGCCTGACAACAGGTGTATCACTCTGCTGGTTTTCTACCTGGTTACAGTGTTTACACTGCAAATGTGCCTGTGTGACATTCATTAGTGCCCTCACTGACACACAACACAACGACTACACAACACACTAACTACACAAGACAACACAACACACTAACTACACACTCCACACTAAACGTCACAAATCTCCCACGTCTAAAAACTCTCTCTCTCGCTCGCTCTGTCTCGCTGCCGTCACTCCCAAAACTTTCCCCTCTGCCTAAACAACCAAATCCCACGTCTTGACTTTTTATTTTTTAAATTGGTGGACATGGTGCATTTTTCCACCAATAGGAAAGAAGTGTCTTTTTTCTCCTTTCTTTACTGTTTTCGTGCTGTCCTTAGAAAACGCTTTAAAAAAAACACGTGACAACAGTATTTAGAAACAAGCATGGCTTATATATATAAATATTTTTATCATAACTCTGGATTTACTGGCCTGTAATTAAAATCTAAAAACTTTGAAGTCCAAACTTCAACACAGGCTGAAAGACTCAGCGTGGCTGCAGCTTGTTGCGGTGTCATCTTAAATCAGTCGTGTGATCTGGAGGTGCAGCGTGTCCGTGGACCCCAGAGGGTTAATAACTCTCACCTCCCTCCAGAGTGCAACATCCAACCACCTGTGTGAAATCTGAAATTCCCGTGGTGTTGTTTAAAATGTGCTCTGGCACGATCATGAGCATCGCTTGCTACTGAAAACAAGAAAAAAGCCGTCCTGCTGTGGGCTGAACCATTTGTTACTGGTGCACGGGGGGGGGGGCACTCTGCAATATATTCAGTTTTAGCATTTATACTCACTGCTGACTGTAACTACGCTCAAACTGTTCATGCTGTCTTATGTTAATAAACAACGCTGTCATATGGAAAACTGGGGTGGCACCCCCACCCGAAGCCACCCTTCTAGATCCGCCCCTGAGTGACGCTGTCACTCATCTCCAGGTAAACCCGGTGCTCCACCTGTGCCGTGGTTACCTGTGCCGTCTGCCTCTGCAGCAGCTGCAGCTCTCGGTGATAAAATTTCGCCGCAAACGGAAACACTTCAGGCAGCTGGAGGTCAGAGGTCATCAGGCAGCTGACGGTGCGTCTGGGGTCATTTCCACGCAGTGCCGCATTAACGCTCTGGAGGGCCGCCACCACTGAAACACACAAACACACACACATACTGAGGCGAGGTCAGAGGTCAAAAGGTGAGCCTGGTTCGAACATGGGAAGAAAATGGCGTACTGTTTCGCGTGCTCTGAGCTTCCTGGTTGGCAGCGGTGACGCCTTCCTGCAGCTCTTCATGCTCCAGAGGATCCACAGAGCCCTGATTCTGGGGTCAGAGGTCACAGAGAGGTCAGAGGTCACAGAGAGGTCAGAAAGAGGTCAGGGGCCGCACTTGTTAGTTTACCTGGGCCTTCTGCTGGCGGTCTGCGGTCAGCTGATCCAGGTACCAGGGCCCATTGTCAGTACGGAGGCCCCTGAGGGCCAAACACGGCAGCTGGAGTGCCGACAGCAGAGCAAGCTCGTTGGCGACGTCCAGAGCCTCGTCGACCTGCTCCACCGCTGCCCGCACTGACGCCCACAGTGACATAATCGTTAGGTCATCAATACCTGCATTAATGCCATCAGGACAGGGGGAGGGGCTTATTTCTCACCATTGACGGCGTCGATGTGGTCCTGGATCTCCCTCTGAGTCAGATACTCCTCGTACATGTCTTTGTCCTCCGCCACAGCCTGCTGACACACACGTCAACAGTCACCTGACTGGACCGACACAAATCTCTTCGACCAATCAAAGTCTTACCCTGCCGGCGGCCCGTTCAGCCTTCCTCCTTCTCGCTTGTTGCAGCATCTCCTGGTAGACGCTCATCAGCGCCTCCTGCAGGTCAGTGAGGAGAGCAGCAGGGTTCCTCAGAGCCACCGCCGTCACACCCACATCCCCTTGGTCCACGGCCTCATTAATGGCTACCACCGCCGCGTGGACTGTTGGCAGAATACAGGGTCAGTACCCCCAGCAGCCAATCAGAGTCTGTTCCTATCCTGTAGCTCCGTCCGCTATCAGCCAATCAGAGTCTGGTCCTACCTGCAGCCTCGTCCACCGACAGCTCATTGGCCAGGATTCCTCCGATCTTGTTGAAGGCGGGCATCTGGATCCCGTATTTGTCGAGCTCCAGCTTCATGTTGTTGATCTCTTCCTCTGAACAAAGTTACAGGTCAGCAAACTTGACTGTGATTGGTCCAACAGCCAGTTCTGTAGCATCCGCCCCCGCGTTTCTTTTTTCAAACATGTTTCAAAGCTCCATCCAAACCTTCCCAGCACCAACGTCTGTGAACGTTCACTAAACCCAAACCATAACCATAGTTACCTATGTGCCGTTTACCTGTGAACTTGACTTTTCCATACAGGTCGTGAATCTGTGGAGCCAAACCGAGTCTGTACAGGTACAGGCTGCAGAGAGACGTGAGCACAGCTGAGCACAGCTGAGCACAGCTGAGCACAGCTGAGCACAGCTGAGCACAGCTGAGCACAGCTGAGCACAGCTGAGCACAGCTGAGCACAGCTGAGCACAGCTGAGCACAGCTGAGCACAGCTGAGCACAGCTGAGCACAGCTGAGCACAGCTGAGCACAGCTGAGCACAGCTGAGCACAGCTGAGCACAGCTGAGCACAGCTGAGCACAGCTGAGCACAGCTGAGCGGTGGCACAGAGGACAGGTGATCAGACGAGCCACGAGGCGTACCTGAGCGCGTGGATGCAGTACACCGCTCTCGGCATGTTCTTCTTGTCGTACACGTCGGTGGTTTCAGGATGGAAGATCTGGAAACAACAACAGGTGATCAGCCCAGCTTCAAACCAATCAGCTAATCGATACGATGACCCGTCGATGTGTTCACTGACCGCTGGCAGCCCGAGTGCCGTCATGGCGTTTCTCCAGTGGTTGATGTTGTCAGTGTGGCGGAACTGAAGACCGACAGCCTGCAGGGATCAATACAGAGCTGATCATCGAGTTGATCAATAACCCCGCCCCCAAAGAGCGGCAGACCGGATCAGACTGGTTCTAGCTGGTGTGTGTCGTGACCTGGTATCGCAGCTGCTCCGGGTCGTAGATCTTCTTCTGAGGAACAGTGCTCGGAGCGAAGCGATGACCCAGTTTGGCGAGAATAACGCCGTTCCTCAGCGCCTCCTCCAGCTCTGTGGGAGCAGGAAGCTCCTCCCCCAGACACGCCTCCATCCACCTGAAGAAGAAACTGGTTCTGTTAACGAAAGCGAGCAAACACTTAAGGTGCTCCCGGTCCGGGTCACTGACCTCTTGGCCTCCTCCAGCCTGCACAGGTACTGATAGGCCACATTCTGGATCCTCTGTTCGTCCATCTGCTCGGCGGTCAGACGCTCATCTGCAACATGCCAGGAAACATGACATCACACCTGTGTCGCTCAATATCAATATTGTGTCTCAGTTTGTTTAAATGACGCTGAGCCCGTTGCTAACACTACATCAGATCAAACGGTTGATACGTTCCCAAAAGGTCGACTGTGTTTGTCTGAAGCGGGAGAAACGTTTCACCCTCATCAGCTGACCAACGACAGGCCATGAGGTCACTTCCTGGACCGATACTAAAGATATCACCTGATGATGGTGAAACGTTTCTCCCTCATCAGCTGACCAACGACAGGCCATGAGGTCATCGGTCCGTGGCCTGGTTCCAAATGTCTGGTTCAGAACCTGCAGTCAGCTGATACTAAAGATATCACCTGATGATGATGATGATGGTGAAACGTTTCTCCCTCTGAAAACGCTTCAGATGAACAGAAGCAACTTTTCCTCACCTGGATGATCGATCATGCATTTATTGCTCTTTATCAATGAATGTGATCAGCACCAAGTTACAGACAGAAACACGAATGAGTCGCATCATTAAAACCAGCTGCACTCCTGATGCTTCCCTCACACCTGAAAAAATTCCAGCTCAAAAATAGTCTCCTCACAGGAAGTATGGAAGATTCAGCTTCCTGCCATCATCAGTTTACAGTCCCGTAGGTGATGAAGGTCTGCCGTGTTTCTCGGAGCTCCTTCGGGTGAGCTCGAGCTGATGATGGAGGAGGACGTGACGCACGTTTGATCCACGATCTTTGAATGAAGCAGCTGAAGCTTCCTCACACGTTACAAACGCGTCTTCATCCAGATGCAGGCTGATGTTCACCTTCATCACTTTAAGGATTTTTATTGAAACTGATGACAGCAGGCTGCTGACGATCTTTGACCTGGCATCTTCTTCAGGTCTGAGATGGTCAGGTGGGAAGTTTTCGCTAAACCAGTGCGCTCAGAAAGCAGTAATAATATTTAATGTAAACTCTTACAAAGACTTGACTCTGATCCCAATCAGAGGAGCCACCGTCCTCTCATATTATGAAGTTACAAACATGCTCTAATATTCACAAACGCTCAATTATAAATATCCAGAACATTACAGCGGTGAAATATATATGATTGACATTTAACCCGTGAAACTTTATTGCGTCACTGGTTCAGCGTGTTGCTCTTATTGTCTTGAAGTGACGGTAAACACGTCATTTCATTAAAGTCTTTGTTTTGTTTTTTTCACACAGAGAAAAAGCGTGCAGCACGTGGGGCTACGGGACGTTTGTTTTTCAAACCTATGACACACCTGGTTCTTGGTTCGGATCACGTTCACGCCGTAAACTAACCAGACCGAGAATGCCTCCTCCACAGGTTGTTTCACACCAGCGGTGTCCACCTGTACAGGTGAACCAGAACACCGCATGTGGGAAAACGCCCTTAGATCTCAGGCTGAGACCCGGATCATAAGGAGTCCACCTGGACAAGTGTCCATCGATCACCCGACCTGTGACAGGTGACTCACCTGTGGTGGTTTTAATGCTGTGGCTGATCGGTACAGCTGCAAGCAGCAGCACTGAGGTCAGCTCCTCTCAATTAACCCCACAGACGCAGAAAATCACGGAGTGTGACACCGAGTTAATTGCATATGAATCTGATTGACGCTGCGGTCATTCAGGTGTTGTGCCAAAGTAGGTACCCCCGACATAATTTGTTTCCCCTGCGTCGGGAGCCCACGCTGGACTGTCCAAATCACGGACAAATAGTATCCCACATCGTTGATTTTTAGTTTACAAACACTTCTTATAATGACTAACTACTCCTGACATTTTTGAGATGTGAGCTCTTTATACAACGAAGTTATAGTGGGATACAAATAATATCAGGCTGATCCTGCCACAGTTTGTCCCCCCTGTGTAAATCACGGACAAACAGTATCCCACATTGCTGATTTTTCGTTCACAAACACTTCTTATTATGACGCATTATTCCCGAAACTTTGGAGGATTTAGCTCTTTATATAGTAAAGTTATAGGAGAATAAAAATAGTTATCAGCCAAAACGTTAATGGTTTATTAAAATAATCCCATCTGATACCCGTGAGCAATAAATATATAATTTTCTGTTGTAACCCTCAAACTGAATGGTAATGTAACGATACTAATTTTTCACTTTTTCACAAAATGAAAACATCAGTACTTCTTGGTGCTCCCAGCACAGGGGAAACAAATTCTGTCGGGGATACCTACTTTGGCACAACACCGGACTCTCTGACCGACACTCACAGTGGCCGTTCGCGGCTAAATCCGCCATGTTGTCCCCCCTCTCGGTGTCCCGGGTCTGTGTCGGGTCGTTACGGGTGTCTCGGTGTCCCGGTCCGGGTCCTCTCGGTGCCCGAATGTGTCCCAAAGTCTCGGCAAAAACACAGAAACCGCAGCGGAGCTCCAACCGTCCTCCGACTGTTTCCTGCCTGGAGTTTCAAAGCTCCCGCCGCTCTCTAATTGGTCGAGCCGTCAGCCTTGCCTCCTATTGGCTAGAACCTCATTGCGGTGGATTGTGGTCTATGGAGTTCACTGTCGTAATAGCTGAATCGAAAACGGTCTTCCCGCAAACATTTACATCTTATAACTCACCTGGCGTGACGTCATAATGCAAAGAGTTTACTCGCGAAGTCTTCTTCTGTTGCTGCCGGTTTTACCGACCACTTCCGCGTTACCATAGCAACGAGTCAACCTGCAGGTCGGAGCGGTTTAGCAGAGGGGGTAGCTGCTTCAAATGTTCGGTTTAGGGGACAGGTGAGCAGTGAGGAGGAGGAGGAGCTTCATCATCCCCAGGCTGTGAGTGTTTGTTATCGGCAGCAGTTCAGTGATGTACTCTCGCTGATTCAGCCCTTTAATAACCTCAGTAAGCTCTTACTGGTTGATCAGACCTTTCCTCACGGATCAATAATAACGTAGATAATCACTGTTACTGATTTGTCTCACTGACCTGTGCCTGATCCTGGGGATGGATCTGACTGATTGGTCCACACACCTGAACCTGCAGGTTCTCCGGTGGTCGGCCGGTTCATTGATGAAGGCAGCAGGTTAGCACATCTGCATGTCTTTATCCAGGTGACTCTTGCTTCTTCAGGTCCAGCATGACGTCCCGTGCAGCCCCTTCAGGTAAAGAAGCTGTGAAGGTGAAGAGGAGGAGTGGGAGTGTGGAGCGGAAGCAGACAGCAGACATTGAGGAATTGACATCTTCTGGGCACAAAGCGCTGCAGGAGGGACGCCCACAGGAGGCGCTGCGGCACTTCAGAGATGCCCTGAAGGCTGCAGAGCAGGTGAGGCGGTTACAAGAACAGATGCGTGTCAGCAGTGTTAGTGGCACTCCTGGCACTACGTTTCATATCATGCTCTCAGCTCCAGGACTCGCGGGTCCTGCGGGCCTGTTCCTTTAACCTCGGGGCTGCCTATGTGGAGGTAGGACGACCTCGGAAAGGTCTGGACTTCCTGCGGCATGCTCAGCCTGGGCCCAAGGCCGACCGCCTCCCTGACCTCCAGTTCAACCTCGCCCTGGCCCATGATGCACTGGGGCAGAGCCGGGAAGCCGCCACCTACTTCCTGCAAGCTGCCCAGCTGTATAGGTCACAAGGAGACGGCTGCAGCGAGGGGGACGCCTGCATGGAGATGAGCCGCTGTTACAGCAGGACACGGGTCAGGACCAAAACCTGAATTTGACACAGAACAGGTGAGCCAGGTGACTCAGGTGTGTCTGTCTGTGTGTCACAGGACTGGACGCTGGCGGCTCAGGGTTACTTGCGAGCTGCAGAGGGTTACAGAGTGGCCAACATGTTGGACCTTGCAGCCACCGCCCTGTCAGAAGCAGGAAGTCACATGACCCAATCAGATCAGTGCAACCAGGAGGACATCATCGGTGTGCTGTCAGAGTGTCTGAGTTTGATGGGGAGCATTACGGACCCGAGGACTCTGGGTAATCACCTGAAAGAAGGTTGCTTGATTCAGAATAGAACAGAATAGAACAGGCCTTTAGTGTCACTGTGCAATCGAGCTGTGGTGCTCCAACTGTGCAGGAATAACTGACACACAGGAGGCACAAGAGAAAGCATTAGAGAAAAAACCTGCAAAATGCTTGGAGGTGGTGCAGACTTGGTCCAAGTAGAGGGTTCAGGTTGGTGGGTGGCCAAGGGGGGGGGGGGGGGGGGGGGGGGGGGGGGGGAGGGTGTTTGTTAACGGTCCGAATGGTCCAGGGCAGGGGTCGGCAACCTGCGGCTCCGGAGCCACATGTGGCTCTTTAGTGCTTAAAGTGCGGCTCCGCGTGGTTGGGAAAATAAATGAGAAGTATTTAGCTGAAGTGTATTTTATTTATGTTCTTTTTTAACTTGTAATTCTAAATTGGAAGATTATTGTGATAATTCCATCCATCCATCCATCTTCATCCGCTTTATCCGGGGCCGGGTCGCGGGGGCAGCAGCCTAAGCAAAGAGGCCCAGACCTCCCTCTCCCCAGCCACCTCCTCCAGCTCATCCGGGGGAACACCAAGGCGTTCCCAGGCCAGCCGAGAGATATAATCTCTCCAGCGTGTCCTGGGTCTGCCCCGGGGCCTCCTCCCGGTGGGACATGCCTGGAACACCTCACCCAGGAGGCGCCCAGGGGGCATCCTTGTCAGATGCCCAAACCACCTCAGCTGGCTCCTTTCGATGTGGAGCAGCAGCGGCTCTACTCTGAGCCCCTCCCGGATGGCCGAACTTCTCACCCTATCTCTAAGGGAGATGCCAGCCACCCTTCGGAGGAAGCTCATTTCCGCCGCTTGTATCCGCGATCTCGTCCTTTCGGTCACTACCCACAGCTCGTGGCCATAGGTGAGGGTAGGGACGTAGATCGACCGGTAAATTGAGAGCTTCGCTTTTACACTCAGCTCCCTCTTCACCACGACGGACCGGTGCAGCGTCTGCATTACTGCAGCCGCAGCCCCAATCCGTCTGTCGATCTCCGGCTCCCTTCTCCCATCACTCGCGAACAAGACCCCGAGATACTTGAACTCCTCCACTTGGGGCAGGACCTCATCCCCGACCCGGAGTGGGCACTCCACCCTTTTCCGGCTGAGAACCATGGCCTCAGATTTGGAGGTGCTGATCCTCATTCCCGCTGCTTCACACTCGGCTGCGAACCGCTCCAGTGCGAGCTGGAGGCCCTCACCCGATGAAGCCAACAGAACCACATCATCCGCAAAGATCAGAGATGAGATCCTGAGGCCACCAAAGCGAAAGCCCTCCGCCACTTGGCTGCGCCTAGAAATCCTGTCCATAAAAATTATGAACAGAACCGGTGACAAAGGGCAGCCCTGGCGGAGCCCATCACCCACCGGGAACGAGTCCGACTTATTGCCGGCAATGCGAACCAAGCTCTTGCAACGGTTGTATAGGGATCGAATGGCCCGTAGCAATGGGCCAGACACCCCATACTCCCGCAACACCTCCCACAGGACACCCCGAGGGACACGGTCGAATGCCTTCTCCAAGTCCACAAAACACATGTAGACTGGTTGGGCAAACTCCCATGCACCCTCAAGTATCCTCGAGAGGATGAAGAGCTGGTCCAGTGTTCCGCGACCAGGACGAAAACCGCATTGTTCCTCCTGCATCAGAGGTTCGACTAGCGGACGAACTCTCCTTTCCAGCACCCTGGCATAGACTTTCCCGGGGAGGCTGAGGAGTGTGATCCCCCTGTAGTTGGAACACACCCTCCGGTCCCCCTTCTTAAAGATGGGGACCACCACCCCGGTCTGCCAATCCACGGGTACTGCCCCTGATCTCCACGCAACATTGCAGAGGCGTGTCAGCCAGGACAGCCCTACAACGTCCAGAGCCTTCAGGAACTCGGGGCGGACCTCATCAACACCAGGGGCTCTGCCACCAAGGAGTTGTTTAACTGCCTCAGTGACCTCGCCCCCAGAAATTGGCGGGTCATTCCCCTCATCCCCAGACTCTGCTTCCTCCTCGGAAGACGCGTCAGTGGGATTAAGGAGGTCCTCGAAGTATTCCTTCCACCGCCTGACAATTTTCTCAGTCGACGTCAGCAGCGCTCCGCCAGCACTATACACAGTGCAGGTAGAGCACCGCTTTCCCCTCCTGAGACGCCTGACGGTTTGCCAGAACCTCTTCGAGGCAGTCCGAAAGTCTTTTTCCATGGCCTCTCCGAACTCCTCCCACACCCGAGTTTTTGCTTCAGCCACTGCCCGAGCCGCATTCCGCTTGGCCTGTCGATACCTGTCGGCTGCCTCCGGAGTCCCACAGGCTAACCAAGCCCGATAGGACTCCTTCTTCAGCCTGGTGGCTCCCTTCACCTCTGGTGTCCACCATTTGGTTCGGGGATTACCACCACGGCAGGCACCAACCACCTTGCGGCCGCAGCTCAATGCAGCAGCTTCGGCAATGGAGGCGCTGAACATGGTCCATTCGGACTCGATGTCCCCCGCCTCCCTCGGAATGCTGTTGAAGCTCTGCCGGAGGTGTGAGTTGAAGATCTCGCGGACTGGGGCCTCTGCTAGTCGTTCCCAGCACACCCTCACTACGCGTTTAGGTGCACCAGGTCTGTCCAGCGTCCTCCCCCGCCACCTGATCCAACTCACCACCAGGTGGTGATCAGTTGACAGCTCAGCCCCTCTCTTTACCCGAGTGTCCAGAACATATGGTCGCAGGTCTGGTGATACGATTACAAAATCGATCATCGACCTACGGCCTAGAGCGTCCTGGTGCCACGTGCACTTATGGACACTCTTATGTTCGAACAAGGTGTTCGTTATGGCCAAACTGTGATTAGCACAGAAGTCCAATAACAAAGCACCGCTCGGGTTCAGATCAGGGAGGCCGTTCCTCCCAATCACGCCCCTCCAGGTCTCGCTGTCGTTACCCACGTGAGCATTGAAGTCTCCCAGCAGGACAACAGAGTCTCCAGGTGGAGCACCTTCCAGCACCCCCCCCAGGGACTCTAAGAAGGCTGGGTACTCCGAACTGCCACTCGGCGCATAAGCGCAGATGACAGTCAGGACCCGTTCCCCGACCCTAAGGCGCAGGGAACAAACCCTCTCGTCCACCGGGAAAAACCCCAACGTACCGGCAGCAAGCCGAGGGGATATTAGAATACCCACCCCAGCCCGCCGCCTCTCACCAGGGGCAACTCCAGACTGAGACAGAGTCCAGCCCCTCTCCAGGAGACTGGTTCCAGAGCCCAAGCCGTGCGTAGAGGTGAGCCCGACTATATCTAGCCGGTACCTCTCAACCTCACGCACTAGCTCAGGCTCCTTCCCCACCAGAGAGGTGACATTCCATGTCCCTATTGCCAGTCTTGGCAGCCGGGGGTCAGTCCGCCAGGGCCTCCGCTCCTGGCCGCCACCCGGCACACAATGCACCCGACCCCTATGGCACCTCCTGCGGGTGGTGGGCCTGCGGGAGGATGGGCCCATGTCGCCTCTTCGGGCTGTGCCCGGCCGGGCCCCATGGACTAAGGCCCGGCCACCAGACGCTCGCCCTCGGGCACCCTCCCCGGGCCTGGCTCCAGGGCGGGGCCCCGGTAACCCTATCCCGGGCAGGGTAAACTGTTCCCTCGGTGTTTTTTTTCATTGGGGTCTTCTGAATCGCTCTTTGTCTGGTCCCTCACCCAGGACCAATTTGCCATGGGAGACCCTACCAGGGGGCAAAAGCCCCCAGACAACATAGCCCCTGGGATCCCTGGGACACACAAACCCCTCCACCACGATAAGGTTGCGATTCACGGAGGAAATAAAATAAAATTATATTCTATTATTTTTTCATCGCTCAAAATAAGCGTCACATTCCGGTGTACCCGCCGAAACGTCTGCATTTATCGAGACTTTCAACCCCAGGTAGGCCAGTTATGGATCTTCGGATCCACATTATGTCAGCAGCTCCACCGTGAACTATGTTAAAACAAACACGCTCACGCCTCACAGACGACAGCTTACAGTCCTGTAAAGATGAAAGTGACTTCGTACAGCCCTGATCTGCAGACGCTGTGCGCAGAGGAAGTCTTATTGTAAACATATCACGGCAGACCCGACGATGTTTGCATGAACACGCTTTTCAGCATCTCTTTATTGACCACTTTTCACACACGGTTGCTGTACGCACACAGCCGGCTGTAGCTTTGCAGCTCACAGCCCGACACACACCAACACAACAGCACAGACGTTAAGGCGGCGAGGCGTGATTGCGGGTAACGCTCAGGTGCGTCCGCCTCCCCTGCAGCGGCGCTGCAGACCACGCCCCGCCACACACTTTAACCAGGTAAAATACATATTTATGCAGAATTTTACAAATCTCTAATTTTTTTTAGCAGCACAGAGCTTTTTTTACAATTATTTTTTAAAAGTCAGGTCAAGGCTCCAAAAGCACAAAGGAGATATAAGGGGGGCGGCTCACAGCAGTTTTTGTTTGCTGGATCATTTTAGTTCAGCTTTCCTTTTGTTATATTTCTTTAAGAGTTTAAATATGTTAATTACATAAATAAAATGTGATTTTCTCTGTAGCACTTCATGGATTTCATAAGCAGCACACCTTATTTGTTCACACAAAGCATAAAGGTAAAAAACAACATATACAGTGTTATCTTCATTTTAGATGTCAACAAGTATTTGCGGCTCCCAGAGTTTTCTTTTGCGTGGAAACCGCGTCCAAACGGCTCTTTGGGTGTTAAAGGTTGTGACCCCTGGTCCAGGGGAAGAGGTGAGTCTGGAGGTGTGGGACCTGATGGACCTGTGTCACCCACCAGAGAGCCGCGGGTCAAACGGGTTTGTGGGCGGGATGTGAGGCATCACATGGCCCTGGTTTACCTGAGACAGGAGGATCTGGCGATGGCCTCCAAGGCGGTGATAATAACCATCTGTGCAGCCTTCCTGTTCTCAGTCCCTGCGTACCAAACACCCAGGCAGGAGGAGAGCACGCACTAGTTATTGTAACTGCTTCTCTGTCACTCAGGTGAGCTGTACCTGTCGGTGGGTGTGTCTTACTGCCGGCTCAGGTCTTTCCAGGAGGCAGTGCGGTGTTTCCAGAAGGCTCTGAGCCCCGCGGCTAAGTGCCCCCCCCTGCTGCCCAAAGTCTTGCACAACCTGGGAGCGGCGCTGAACTCCATGGGCCAGTTCAGGTCCGCCGTGGACTACCACAGGCTGGCCGCTGGACTGTACGGTGAGGCGCACACCTGCGGCTCACCTGTTTAAGCAGTTCACCTTTGACCCTCACACACACTTGCCACATCTGTGACCTTTAATCAGGAGTCTGACAGCAAAATCAGCTTAGCTATAACAATGCTCTGTGTTTGTGTACAGGCTCTCAGGGTTGCCGTGGCGACCAGGCTCGGTGTTTCAGTAACCTTGCGTTTGCCTTCAGTCGGATCGGCGAGGAAGAGGAAGCAGCAGAGAGCTTAATCCTCGCCCTACAGGGATTCAGAGACACAGGTAACATCAGTACCGTCTATGTACGTCGGACAGGTGAGACCCTGTGCTCACGTGTGTGTGTGTGTGTGTGTGTGTGTGTGTGTGTGTAGGGGACTACCTGGCACAGGCTCAGGTGTGCGAGGTGCTGGCTGAGTGTTACCTGGTGCAGAGGAAGCAACACAAAGCGGTTCAGCTCTACAAACAGGCTCTGAGTGCGCTCTCTCACTGCCAGGTAGGTACGGTGGTAATGTGAGGTCAGCACGAGGGTGTACTCACCTGTTGGAGGTTGTTTGATCAGTGAGAGCGATCAGAGCATGAAAGAGTCGTGTCTCTGTTCAAACTGTCGATGCAAACTTTATTCATACAGCATTTCATCGCACACATCAACTCTACACACTTCACACGAAACAAAACTACACAAAAAAACACAGACACACACTCGGAGCCGTTCAAATATCTGCCGCTGAGCTGAGCAGGTCACAGCTGTATCGGGAACCAGAGGATGGATTTAAAGGTCATTCTGTGCTGACCTGAGCTGATGCAGGGACTTCAGATTTCTGCGTACCCGTGAGGACGTTGTGCTGCTAAGAAAGCCTTACAACAATCTGACCTACTAAAAGCTTGGACCTCGGGTCAGAGTCAGTTTGATAGAAGTCCATTAAGATCTCTGTCAGATGATACACGGGAGCATCAAACCTCGTCTTCTTCACTTTCAGGACAGCGGCGGCATCCAGGACCAACTGGTGGAGCGACTGACTGCCACGCTGCAGCAGAGTCTGACCGTCAGTCCTCAGGTCTTACCACAACACCCATTCACTAAACCCATCAGTGCTTATAAAGCCCAATAACCTCAGTTTGATCTGAATTAAGAAGCAGAAAGTTAGTGGCCATCCAGGTCTTTATGTCTTTAAGACATTCCTGCAGTTTAACTCATTGGTGTGTGTTATCTGGCTTCATGGACAGATAGAGCTGGGTGTCATCTGCATAGCAGTGTGTCTGTGAAGGTTCTCAGTCATCCAGGTCATCGTAGTCAAAGGAGCTTAGAAAGAAAAGCGTCTGGACTTCTTTAAGTTACTTGAAGACGTTTCACCTTCATCCGAGAAGCTTCTTCAGTTCTAAGGTCAAATGGTGGAGAGTCCCAGATTTAAACCCAATGGGAGTTCTTAGGAAGTCCGTAAATGCAGGGTATGGCATCTCCTGGGTAAAGGCGGTGATATGTGAGGCGGTCAGTGGTTTCACAATGAGCTCACCTGAAACTCTGGCTGATTGGGACCCACACCCGCTTTCACACCTCGGCTCTTGTGATTAGGTAGAGGATCGTCAGGGGGTCCTTTTGTCCCTCTGTGGGGGGAAACTCCCACTAGGTTTAAATCTGGGACTCTCCACCATTTGACCTTAGAACTGAAGAAGCTTCTCGGATGAAGGTGAAACGTCTTCAAGTAACTTAAAGAAGTCCAGACGCTTTTCTTTGTAAGCTCGTTAGATCAGCATAGCAGTGTAAATGTATGCTATGTCTTCTAATGATGCTGCCTAGGGGAAGCATGTATAATGTAAACAGAATTGGTCCTAGCACTGAACCCTGTGGAACTCCATAATTAACCTCAGTGTGTGAAGAGGACTCTCCATTTACATGCACAAACTGGAGTCTATTAGATAGATATGATACAAACCACTGCAGCACAGTACCTGTAATACCTACAGCATGTTCTAATCGCTCTAATAGGATATTATGGTCGACAGTATCGAACGCTGCACTGAGGTCTAGCAGGACAAGCACAGAGATGAGTCCACTGTCAGAGGCCATAAGAAGATCATTTGTAACCTTCACTAAAGCTGTTTCTGTGCTGTGATGAGCTCTGAAACCTGACTGAAACTCTTCAAATAAACCATTCCTCTGCAGATGATCTGTTAGCTGTTTGACAACTACTCTTTCAAGGATGTTTGATATGAAAGGAAGGTTGGAGATTGGCCTATAATTAGCTAAGACTGCTGGGTCTAGAGACGCTTTTTAAGGTTTAACTGCAGCCAGCTTGAAGGCCTGTGGTACATAGCTGATTATTAGAGATAGGTTGATCATATTTAAGATCGAAGAATTAGATTAATGGCAGGACTTCTTTGAGCAGTTTTGTAGGAATGGACATGGTGATGGTTTGGAGGAAGAGAGTTCTGTCGTTAGTTCAAAGAAATCAATAAGAGAGGCAGGATTCAATAAATATAAGCATGTCACATGACATAGTACCACCTGCCCACACCTGTGAATGAGCACAGGTGATATCAAACAATATCAAACCATCAGACAGGTGAATATTGTCCTGACAGCAGTATAATATGTCCTCCTGTTTAAATGACTCAGAAACCCCACCCACCGGCACCACACAGCCTCTGGCCACATCGACACAGCCTTCCTATTGGACCTCACGTCAGGTAAGTCCCATTGTTACACGCTACACAAAAGGTCAGATAGGTCACTGATCAGCTTTGTCCTCACAGCAAGAGTGACATCACAAAGAGCCCGGGCACAGCAGCAAATCAGCAACCAGATGCTCCAGAGACTGACGCCCCAGGTGAGTCTCACCTGTTCCAGCTAGAAACAGGCTTGTGTAGGACTTCATAGTTTGTGTGATTCACGTTGGGTGTGTGTGTGTGAACAGGATCTCAGCAGGAGGCCTCTGAAACACCTGAATACATGAGCATAGCACCTGGACAGAGGTAAGACCAACACAGCCCAAATCTGGACCTCAGGTGGGCTCCTGTTTCCTCTCCTGTTTCCTCTGAACAAACCACAATGTTTGTATTTCTGTTTCCAGCTCAGACCAGTTAAACAAGCAGCAGCGCAGTGAGTCTCCACCACCTCATACACATCACAGCACACCTGAGGAACACCTGTGGGACATGTGGACACTATCACCCTATCAGAGCACTTCGCTCCCGCTCTGCAGGCCTACTTGTTGTTCCTAGAGTATTTAAAAGTAGAATGGGAGGCAGAGCCTTCAGTTTTCAGGCCCCTCTTCTGTGGAACCAGCTTCCAGTTTGGATTCAGGAGACAGACACTATCTCTGCTTTCAAGATTAGGCTTCAAACTTTCCTTTTTGCTAAAGCATATAGTTAGGGCTGGACCAGGTGACCCTGAATCCTCCCTTAGTTATGCTGCAATAGACGTAGGCTGCCGGGGATTCCCATGATGCACTGGGTGTTTCTTCTTCACTCACTATGTGTTTATTGACCACTCTGCACTGAATCATTTGGCGCTCTTCCACGGCGTGTCTTTGTGTCGTCTTCCTCCTCTCACCCCGCCCCTCCCTGAGCCTGGTTCTGTTGGAGGTTTCTTCCTGTTAAAAGGGAGTTTTTCCTTCCCACTGTCGCCAAAGTGCTGCTCATAGGGGGTCATATGATTGTTGGGTGTTACTCTGTGTTATTGTAGGCTACACCTTACAATACAAAGCGTCTTGAGGTGACCGCAGTGATTTGAATTGAGGTTGATGAAGAGCTGGGGTGCTCAAAGCCTTGAGTCAGATTTATAAAGGTGTGCACAAACATGTGGTCTGATGTCTGTCTGCACCTGAACACCACAGGAAGAGGGAGGCAGGCTGTCACTGTCAGTTCAGAGCTGAAGCTGTGTGAGGACGAAGAGAAGCTATTTGAAGCTTCACAGTCACCGTGAATAATACGGAGCCTGATGAATTATTCACTTTGTACCCATGAATATATTTATATGTGAAAGCATGTGCACAGCTGCAGTGAGGTCTACGTGAGGTTATTATTCCATCTGCAGCGCGCTGCGCTTCCCGTTCGGGGACCTCCGGGCGTCTCCGTGAGCAAACAGAGTCTGAAAGCCTCCTGCTGATTGGATGAGAGAGAGCAGGCAGACCGATGCAGGCGGGAGTTCTGTGTGAGTGAGCTGCTCAGGATGGCGCCGGCTTCCTGACAGTGCTGTCGGTCGAACAGGGCTGGCTTTAAAAAATGTATTTTAATTTGAATAATGCAATATTGATTCATTAAATCCTGAACCGGCCTGGCTCTGCTGGAGGTTTCTTCCTGTTATAAGGGAGTTTTTCCTTCCCCCTGTCACCAAAGTGCTGCTCACAGGGGCTGTTGAGGTTTCTCTGTATTATTGCAGGTGTTTACAGGATTGGGGCGACTACTGATATAAATAAAGCTGAATTGAACTGAAACCTAATTGGGCGATCACCTCGTCAAACAGGTGTGCTTTGCTTTAAATGCGACAGGAAGTGGAACTGATAACGTACCTGTGTGTTTCCAGGTGAGTTGTGGTTGGACAGAGGGAACCCTCGCGCTGACAGGTGACACATCCATTAATCAAACTTTATTAATCAATTTTTTAAAAGTCAATAAATAAACCTTTTTTTTCTAGCAATGCTTCACCGGCTCCGGACAGTGAGGCCCCGCCCAGCAGCCCAGGTGACATCAGAGAGCAGTCCTCCCTTGTGTCCAGTTGGAGGTCTCAGTTTTGTTTGCTGATGTAAGCTCTCTTGATTGGACAGTCGGTAATCGGAGAGGACCTGTCACTGAAGTCCTTAGAGCTTCAGTCAGCTGATGCGGCGGCAGCGTTGCCGTGGCTCAGACCGTGAAAAAGAGCTGATCCATCACATTGTGCTGCTCACTCTGGCCCGAGACGCTGACAACAGAAAACCTAAAAACAAATAAAAGCACACAACCAGCCGTCTGTCTCCAGCCTGAGTTCTGTTTTTCTGTGTAAAACATTTATTATTTAATTGTAATTAAATTATTAGTGATGAAACTATTGAAACAGTGATTCAGGAAGCACACACACACACACACAGGGCTGTAGCTCCTCCCCCTCCTCCTCCTCCTCGCTGCAGCCTGTCTGAGTCTCAGTGGTTCTCTTCATTGCTGCAGCTGAGGATCAGGATCACAGGCGGTTCTCTGGGTTCTGCTGTGCTGGAGAGCAGGAAGAACATGAGGAGGAGAGGAGGAGAACAGAGGAGTCCGACCTGAGGCGGAGAAACGATCCATAGCTGCTGAGCAGGTAGAAACAAACCCTTTCACAATAAAAGCCTCAGTGAAGGTGCTTTGATGTGATTGTGAACTGAGCTTGGTCTGTTGCTTAGCTCTCTGATCAAACTCAACCTGATCACATCATCCTGAGGGGCGGGGCTAACCTGTTGAAGGATCATCTGACAGCATTGAGCCCAGAACAGCTGTTTGATGATGTCATCTTGTTATTTCCTGTTTTATTTCTAACACTGCAGAGAGGAGACACCCTTCTTTTTCTTTGAGCAGGTCAGCTTGAGCTGCAGGTAAAAGGTGGATGTGTGGCGGGAGTTAGAAGCTTGGACTAATTTGCATAATCAAAACGGAGGTGAAGTAAGAGGGGCTGGGTTTGATGGCGTAGAAGAAGAACTTTAACAGGAAGTTTGTGCTCTAGTTCACCATTGTCGCCCCTGGCGTGGCACACGGCGGTGCAGGTTGTTGGTTATTGTTCACCTCCATCGTCTGGACTGAGTGAGCAGCTCGAGCTGTACAGGACTGTCACCATAGTGTGTGTCCATCGGCGTCATCTCACTTCACTGTACTCTTTACAATACTAAGGACCTTCAGGCAACTGGTCAGTGCTGAAGGTCAGGTGCTCTGAATCACATGTTTATGGAGACTTGGTTTACTTAACAGGTTGTATTCACTCACACACACACACACACACACACACACACACACACACACACACACACACACACACTCCCGTTCATTGTTCAACACACTGATATTTCCCACCCAGCCCTCTGATTGGTGAAGGCTCTGCCTCTCTAGCATCAGACACAAACATGCTGGCCAAGGAGCTCAGCCAGTCAGACGTAGGAGGCGGAGTCTGAACCTCTGCAGTGACAGAGGTGGAGGTTGCCAAGGTAATATAATGAACACCCACAAACACACACAAACACACACACACTGATCCTGGAGCCAAAATTAGCTGCAAACCTCTGAGCTGTAACCTGACCTGTGTGTTTGTGTGTGTGTGTTTGTGTTTGTGTGTGTGTGTGTGTGTGCATGTGTGTTTGTGTGTGTGTGTTTGTGTTTGTGTGTGTGTGTGTGTGTGCATGTGTGTTTGTGTGCGTGTGTGTTTGTGTGTGTGTGTGTGTGTGTGTGTGTGTGTGTGTGTTTTTTCCTATCTCGGTGGGGACCAGAATCCAGGTCCCCACAAGTTGAAGGCATTTTTCACACTCAAAGTGTGGTTTTAGTGTCAGGGTTACAATTGGGTTATGGTTGTGCGCCCCAGGGTGGCTGTGTAGCTTGCCATCACCAGTGTGTGAATGGGTGGATGACTGAATGTGTAAAGCACCATACAGACCATTTACCATTTTTATGGTTAGGTTTACGGTTAGGATAAGCAGCTAAGGAAAGTGGAATATCCCCACTAGGATAGCAACATCTGTGTGTCTGTGTGTGTGTGACGGTGACAGTGACGGGCAGCAGACGTCACACCGTGAACAACGAGGGGAAACAGGACACTCGTGGTGCTGAAACACATGTGAAGGACCAGATGTGTTTCTCTTAGAGACAGTTTTCATATGGTCATATTTACCATTAGACTGAATCCACTCAGCGAGCACGTTCGCCTCCATCTACCTGTGAGTATCATCTGCTGACAGCAGCCCAGACAGACCTGAAGGTTCATTCCACCAATCAGTTGAAAACGTGACAGATTTATGTTCCCTGTTGTCTGGGATTTATCGTCTGCATTATTGATCGCTGATTGGTTCTTTTTAATGAACCAACACTTAAAGGCCTTGGGCTTCATGCTGGAGCTATTTTTATCTTTAACAGGTGAACCTGAGTCAACTGACTCCCCAGTTACCATGGTAACCCCATCCCCTTCTCCTCAGCCTCTAAGGAGATTCTTATCTGTGACAGATAGGAAGTCTATTACACAATAAGAGCTGTTGGACTACAGGTTGGTAGACAAAGAGAGAAACAGACAGGTGATCTGCAATAAAAGGTCAGCAAGTGAATTATCTTCTGTGACTTAGGAACAGATTAAACCTTAAGAAAACACCTGTACACCAAGTCTCTGTGTCTCCGCAAACTGAGGTTCAGTGACCCCCAGAAGCCTCGCATCACAATGCAGAGAAGGTTACTGGTCACTGGTTATAAGATACAGAAGAAGCAGAACATCCCAAACGATAACATGAAGGAGAACAAACTAGTGTGACCCCAGGAAAACATTTTAACTGTCAGACAACCCTGAGGGCACAGGTACACAAATGTACCTGCTATGAATGCTCAGCGTCCAATGAATACGCTGCTTAATGACTAAAAGAAAATGGGTATAAGAAGGTTTTTGCTAAGCTAACAGTTTCAGATTGCTTTTATAGCTTGTGCTATGGTAAGCTAACAGTTTGTACCTGCTGCTAGTGTTTGTGCTAAGTTAACCCTACCTCCTAAAACTTACTAACTGAAAGCAGTTAGAAAATTTTAAGAATCTGATTGTGATTCTAAAACTTCATTTTCATTTTTCTTCTTCTGTACAGGATGGCAGGTAACTGGTCCATCCTGAGGTTGTCTTTACCCCCCACCAGTTCTATGGCCACTACCCTTCACAACACCTCCCAGTACCCTCCTCTACCAGACTGGGAGGCTCCCAGCTTCACCCGGGCTGCTCAGTTCCGAGTTGGAGCCACCTTTGTCCTCTTCTTGTTTGCTGCCTGCAGTAATCTTGCCCTATTGGTCAGTGTGTGGCGAGGGCAGCGTTTGGCATCTCACCTGCGCCCATTAATGCTGAGCCTGGCATCAGCCGACCTGATGATGACATTTGTGGTGATGCCTCTGGATGCAGTGTGGAACATGACAGTGCAGTGGTATGGTGGTGATGCGCTCTGCAAGCTGCTCTGCTTCCTGAAGCTGTTCGCCATGCACGCATCTGCCTTCATCCTTGTTGTCATCAGCCTAGATCGCCAGCATGCGATTCTGCACCCACTGGATGCTCTGAGTGCGCACAGCAGGAACAGACGCATGTTGCTACTGGCTTGGACCCTCAGCATTCTGCTGGCATCACCACAGGTAACTGTGAGCAGAGGTAACTGTGGGCAGAGGTAACTGTGGGCAGAAGTAACTGTGAGCAGACGTAACTGAGAGCAGAGGTAACTGTGGGCAGAGGTAACTGAGAGCAGAGGTAACTGTGGGCAGAGGTAACTGAGAGCAGAGGTAACTGTGGGCAGAGGTAACTGTGAGCAGAGGTAACTGTGGGCAGAGGTAACTGAGAGCAGAGGTAACTGTGGGCAGAGGTAACTGAGAGCAGAGGTAACTGAGAGCAGAGGTAACTGTGGGCAGAGGTAACTGTGGGCAAAAGTAACTGTGGGAAGAGGTAACTGTGGGAAGAGGTAACTGTGGGCAGAGGTAACTGTGGGCAGACGTAACTGAGCAGAGGTAACTGTGAGCAGAGGTCGCTGTGAGCTGAAGTAACTGTGAGCAGAAGTAACTGTCAGCAAAGGTAACTGAGCAGAGGTAACTGTGAGCAGAGGTAACTGAGCAGAGGTAACTGAGCAGAGGTAACTGTGAGCAGAGGTAACTGTGAGCAGAAGTAACTGTGAGCAGAGGTAACTGTCAGCAGAGGTCGCTGTGAGCTGAAGTAACTGTGAGCAGAAGTAACTGTGAGCAGAAGTAACTGTGAGCAGAGGTAACTGTGAGCAGAAGTAACTGTGAGCAGAGGTAACTGTGAGCAGAGGTCGCTGTGAGCTGAAGTAACTGTGAGCAGAAGTAACTGTCAGCAAAGGTAACTGAGCAGAGGTAACTGTGAGCAGAGGTAACTGAGCAGAGGTAACTGAGCAGAGGTAACTGTGAGCAGAAGTAACTGTGAGCAGAAGTAACTGTGAGCAGAGGTAACTGTGAGCAGAAGTAACTGTGAGCAGAGGTAACTGTGAGCAGAAGTAACTGTGAGCAGAGGTAACTGTCAGCAGAGGTAACTGTCAGCAGAGGTAACTGTGAGCAGAGGTAACTGTCAGCAGAGGTAACTGAGCAGAGGTAACTGTCAGCAGAGGTAACTGAGCAGAGGTAACTGTCAGCAGAGGTAACTGTGAGCAGAGGTAACTGAGCAGAGGTAACTGTGAGCAGAGGTAACTGTGAGCAGAAGTAACTGTGAGCAGAGGTAACTGTCAGCAGAGGTAACTGTCAGCAGAGGTAACTGTGAGCAGAGGTAACTGTCAGCAGAGGTAACTGAGCAGAGGTAACTGTCAGCAGAGGTAACTGAGCAGAGGTAACTGTCAGCAGAGGTAACTGTGAGCAGAGGTAACTGAGCAGAGGTAACTGAGCAGAGGTAACTGTGAGCAGAGGTAACTGTGACCAGAGGTAACAGTGAGAAGAAGTAACTGTGAGCAGAGGTAACTGTGAGCAGAGGTAACTGTGAGCAGAAGTAACTGTGAGCAGAGGTAACTGTGAGCAGAGGTAATTGTGAGCAGAGGTAACTGTGAGCAGAAGTAATTGTGAGCAGAGGTAACTGTCAACAGAGGTAACTGTGAGCAGAGGTAATTGTGAGCAGAGGTAACTGTGAGCAGAGGTAACTGTGAGCAGAAGTAACTGTGAGCAGAGGTAACTGTGAGCAGAAGTAACTGTGAGCAGAAGTAACTGTGAGCAGAAGTAACTGTGAGCAGAGGTAACTGTGAGCAGAAGTAACTGTGAGCAGAGGTAACTGTGAGCAGAGGTCGCTGTGAGCTGAAGTAACTGTGAGCAGAAGTAACTGTCAGCAAAGGTAACTGAGCAGAGGTAACTGTGAGCAGAGGTAACTGAGCAGAGGTAACTGAGCAGAGGTAACTGTGAGCAGAAGTAACTGTGAGCAGAAGTAACTGTGAGCAGAGGTAACTGTGAGCAGAAGTAACTGTGAGCAGAGGTAACTGTGAGCAGAAGTAACTGTGAGCAGAGGTAACTGTCAGCAGAGGTAACTGTCAGCAGAGGTAACTGTGAGCAGAGGTAACTGTCAGCAGAGGTAACTGAGCAGAGGTAACTGTCAGCAGAGGTAACTGAGCAGAGGTAACTGTCAGCAGAGGTAACTGTGAGCAGAGGTAACTGAGCAGAGGTAACTGTGAGCAGAGGTAACTGTCAGCAGAAGTAACTGTGAGCAGAGGTAACTGTCAGCAGAGGTAACTGTCAGCAGAGGTAACTGTGAGCAGAGGTAACTGTCAGCAGAGGTAACTGTGAGCAGAGGTAACTGTCAGCAGAGGTAACTGAGCAGAGGTAACTGTCAGCAGAGGTAACTGAGCAGAGGTAACTGTCAGCAGAGGTAACTGTGAGCAGAGGTAACTGAGCAGAGGTAACTGAGCAGAGGTAACTGTGAGCAGAGGTAACTGTGAGCAGAGGTAACAGTGAGAAGAAGTAACTGTGAGCAGAGGTAACTGTGAGCAGAGGTAACTGTGAGCAGAAGTAACTGTGAGCAGAGGTAACTGTGAGCAGAGGTAATTGTGAGCAGAGGTAACTGTGAGCAGAAGTAATTGTGAGCAGAGGTAACTGTCAACAGAGGTAACTGTGAGCAGAGGTAATTGTGAGCAGAGGTAACTGTGAGCAGAGGTAACTGTGAGCAGAAGTAACTGTGAGCAGAGGTAACTGTGAGCAGAAGTAACTGTGAGCAGAGGTAACTGTGAGCAGAGGTAACTGTGAGCAGAGGTAACTGTGAGCAGAGGTAACTGTCAACAGAGGTAACTGTGAGCAGAGGTAACTGAGCAGAGGTAACTGTGAGCAGAGGTAACTGAGAGCAGAGGTAACTGTGAGCAGAGGTAACTGAGCAGAGGTAACTGTGAGCAGAGGTAACTGTGAGCAGAAGTAACTGTGAGCAGAGGTAACTGAGAGCAGAGGTAACTGTCAACAAAGGTAACTGTGAGCAGAGGTAACTGTGAGCAGAGGTAACTGTGAGCAGAGGTAACTGTCAACAGAGGTAACTGTGAGCAGAAGTAACTGTGAGCAGAGGTAACTGTGAGCCGAGGTTACTGTCAACAGAGGTAACTGTGAGCAGAGGTAACTGTGAGCAGAAGTAACTGTGAGCAGAGGTAACTGTGAGCAGAGGTAACTGAGCAGAGGTAACTGAGAGCAGAGGTAAATCATGGTTGGAGTTTTGTCTCTGACGTATACGCGGAAAAAAAACACCTGGAGATGACTCGCTTTGTTATGAAAGACATGAGTTTGTTCCACAGCTGAAAAGTGAATGCAGCAGTCTGTCATGTAACATAACATTAAGTTGTGTGTTGCTGCTACCTGTGCACCTGCTGCTCGCTCTGCACCCACATGTATGAGGCGACAAGAAACTTGATTTTATTAAAGCAGGTCAAATGATCACGTTTTCTTGTTAGAGATCCTCCTGTCTGAGCAGTGAGCAGCTTCTCCACCTGTCAGCAGGTGCCGGCTGCTCTCACATGCAGCTGATCCAGGTGAAAGTTCCTGCAGTAAATTCTGACTGCGTGTTAATCCTGGCAGGAATGCTCTGGATTATCCATGCACAACCTCCTGCTGATAGCTCAGGCTAACTGCTCCCCTTTGTTTCTATAAGGCATGCTACCGATGCTGAGACGTCAGTTGCTAGTTCAAAGTAAGAGCAGCTTCAGAGCAAAACTGAAACTCAGACCAGGACGTCACATCTGGATTTTTATCTAATGAACTGTTGTTTATTGTTAGAAATACTAATGTGAGGCCTCCAAAGTGTGACTCTGTCCGTCCATTAGCTATTTATCTTCAGGACCATCAGGGTGGACTCGGTGGACTTCACTCAGTGTGCGTCTCACGGTAGCTTCAGCCGCCGCTGGCAGGAAACTGTTTACAACATGTTTCACTTTACCACGCTGTATGTCGTCCCCCTGCTGGTGATGAGCTGCTGCTACAGCCGCATCCTGCTGCACATCCACCAGCAGCACCTGAGAGACAAAGGTAACACATCTGTGAACCACACCTGTAACGCATCTGAACCACACCTGTTCTCAGCCATCACAGCTGATTTGTTGTATGATCAGTAATGTAGACACTCCCTCTTGCAGCAGGTGAGTCGCCCCTGCGTCGCAGTGGCACCGACATCATCCCAAAGGCTCGGATGAAGACTCTGAAGATGACGGTGGTCATCGTGCTGTCCTTTGTCGTGTGCTGGACGCCATACTACCTGCTGGGGATTTGGTACTGGTTCCAGCCCGACATGCTGCGCATCACACCGGAGTACGTCCACCACGCCCTCTTTGTGTTCGGGAACCTGAACACTTGCTGCGACCCCATCATCTACGGCTTCTACACGCCGTCCTTTAGGGCCGACCTCGCCGCCTGCTGCCGCTGGGTGAGGAGTGATGCGGACACTGCGCCCCAATACATAGACCGAATGTCCACCAGAGAGGGTCCTCACAGCAGGGAGCACGAGCCGCAGCCCTCCACCAACAACCAGACTGCAGCAGATCAGCCAATGAAATGTGACTTTAGCATGTGACTTATGCTTTGTGTCAGGTGATTTTTACCTGAGCAGAGTTGTTGCCACAGAATCAGAATAACGCAGTCATTTTGTCTGCATGTTGACTTTATCAGTTTAGATCACATGGTTTGTCACGCCCTCCACAGATGATGCTCAGAGAGAAGGCGCTGACCTCTGACCCTTGTGTCAGGCCTTTAAGAGAGGTGACTGCAGTCAAACAGCAGCAGCATGCTGATGCCTCCTGATTACAAATTAAAGTGCATCTTTTTTCTCATTAATCTCAATCAATCATTAATCTCATCTGAATCCACAGAGCAGCTTCTAGTGTCTGGATGACCTCGTCAGGGACACGTGCCCACTCTGTGAACCACAGGGTGGAGCTCTGAGACAACAGGATGTGTCTGCATCCAGAGGCGGTATAGGCGTGGCATACATCAAATCAAATCTCACTCATTCAGAGCTCAGCCTTCTCAGTCTGTTACTATGGTGACCTCACAGCAGTCATGTTATTGGTTAGATGATGTCTGACAGCACAAACGTGGTCCAGAGATCCAGTTCAGCCAAGCGGACAGCGAGCAGCTACAGCTGCCTGTTTCACCATCCACGTGTTAGTCAAGGAGGCCACGCCCCTAATGATGCAAGCTTTAAGCCTTAATCCAGTTCAAACAGGTGACCTGTGGGGGCATGGAAGTCTGTGGGGGCTGACTCACTGGTACATCTGCTGGATGTTAGAGGAACTGCAGCTTTGGAGGTTCAAATGTGACCATGATGCTCATCATGGGTGTGATGTGACTCATGCATGTTTGTTTGTGTTTCGGGTTTTTAGCAACGTTATCATCCTTGGCAGTGTTGGGGTAGTTACTCATGAAAAGTAATGGATCACACATTAGCTTTTACTTTTCTTAAACGTAATGTAGTAACTTATTTAATTCCTCGCCGGAGAAGTATGTTGTCAGACTACTGGTTACATTACTTTCTGATTTCTCTACAAAATGACCTGAAACCCACTGTTACCAGTTACCTACAGGCTACAGTCCCACCCACCAACTCAAAGCCCTCTCCTAATGACCGCACACATATGAACATATTTTAGTTTATCACTTATTAACTCAAATTAAAGATGAGCTCATAAGTTCAGGCTCTGGATGCTGGGCTAACGTCTGCTTTAACAACACTCTGGGTTCTTGGCTAGCTTAGCGTTAGCATGCCACCCGTTCACATGTTAGCAAAGTGTCTGTAACGTGGGCTGTGTTCAGTGGTCGACAGGAGGCAGCCGACATGCTCAGCAGGACAGTCAAAAGCATGCGACCACACTGTCAGTGGGAATTCCACAGTGTTTAATAAACACCAACCTTACAAGCCCGGCTGAACGGCTGCGGTCTCATCATACATGAAGCGAGCAGAGTTCATACAACCAACATACAGTTCATACAACATACTTTGAGTTAGTGAGGTAACAATGTGAGGTCCATGTGTGAGCACGCCGCTCTACAGAGGGCAGTGGTGAATACTTGTGACATCACTAAACATCAACTTACGCTGTCTTAAGGAGACACCGCACTATTGTGACAAGTCAAAGTTGTGTTAGTAGAAAAGTCTGGTTGTTTGTGTGCTGGCTGCACTTTCCACTCAACCGTCTTCCTGTCCTGTAGTAAAATAAAAGCAATGCCCACATCTCCACTCCTCGAAAGCTATCGCTGTACTGCTCCACCATGTCCTCCTGCACATGAATCAGCTGACTGTACCATACAAGAATGTTTCCTTAATATTTGTTTTCTTTCTGTCCAGCTGCCACTCTCTGAACAACTTGTTCAATGAAAGTAATGACAAACATTTCAACTGTAATGTGATTACAGTAACTTGTTACTTTGTAATCCCTAACACCCAAAACTGGCCGTGGCGTTCCTCAGGGTTCTGTGCTGGGACCAGTGATCTTAATGTATGCTTCCCTTATTTAATACTATTAGAAAACATCCATTTTTACTGCTATGCAGATGATACCCAGGTGATATCCGGGTGTTAAGGTGAGGTACAAAAGTACTTCACCTCACGCCTGCACGAGCTGCTCGGCCATCAATCTCTCGCTGCACAGTTTTAGTGCTGATGCAGTCACAAATCGGTTTAACGCGTCTTTATCGGCAGTTCACATGACTGTACATTAAACTCACCTTGTCAAACCTCAGGTGTCGCTGCACGAGCAGCTCGTCCGCTAAATAAATGACGAACAAAGACATGTTTTCTACTTCAGCTTTATTTGGTTTTTATGTGTCTGAACAGCAGAAATTAGGACAGAGAAACAGTCTGTGCAGAGAATCTGCAGCACAAACAGGAGGCTCTGAATACGAGAGCTCGGTTTAAAAAGCAGTTTAAAGCTTTGGGTGCTTTTATTTTTGTGACACATTATTCAAACATCTTTATAGAGGAAACAGAATCATTAAAGCATCATTTTTCTCATTGGTTCTAGGCTTCAGTCTCTACGATCGCTACATCTCAGGTTTAGTTTCTACAGCGTGTCGACAGCAGGAGGTGAGCTCGGACGAACAATAAAACAGGTTTTTATGCACAGCATGGCTTTGACATCACGTATGGCTTACGGGTAAATATGGCTGTTTAATCAGAGGCTCTACCTTCAGCTTTTACAACTCTACAAATATCTTCACATCAGCTACAAACATAAAGAATCAGAAAAAAGTCAAACTGGAAGAATCATAATATTATTAGAATAAAAATACTAATTTTAATGTCTTTATTTTGGCAGCTTTCCTCTTTGCTGCCAAACGGCAGCGACGGAAAGATAAGAATGAACGGAAAGTGGAAAGTTCTAGAAAAAGAACAAAAACTCAACAAAACTTTACTTTTAGGAACAATCGTCTCATTTCGGAGCAGAGATGAAGACAGCGGGGAGCTCTGCGACCTCTGACCTTTGACCCTGAAGACAGCAAGGAGGGTGTTTTGTTGAACTGGGGGAGGAGGTCAAAGACGCTCTGACACAAAGATGGCTCACGACAGTTTTCACCTACGCTAGTCGAACTCCAGGCCCCGAGGGCCCTGCAGGTTTTAGACGTGTCCCTGATCCAACAGCTGATTTAAACGCCTAAATGACCTCCTCAACATGTGACGTTCTCCACAGGCCTGGTAATGAACTCATCATGTGGTTCAGGTGTGTTGACTGTGAGATCCAAAACCTGGAGTTCCCACCCTGACCTACACTTTGGCACAGTTTACACTCTGGTCTATAAGTCTGGGCTTTAAGGAGGAGCACCGGCTCCAGGAAAACGTTTGAGGTCATTTTCTGCATCAGTAGTTAAAACATCCTAAAATGTTTTAAACAGAAAGCAGTTCAATAGCATTCAAATATGACCCTTTATTTACGGGTGAAAACGATATTTGAAACAGGTGCTTTCAGGTCTAGATCTCCGCATGCTTTAGGAAGTGAGTCCTGAACAGATGAGAAGAGCGAGGACTTCAGGAAATGATCAGCACTGCCTGTAACGCAGGTGATGAAGGTTCTTTAGAGGACGGAGGAGAGCAGCGTGAGTAGAAAGCATTGAGAACCACAACTCTGTCTCAGCCGAGGACCACAGAGCACTTTCACATACTGTTATAGTGACGCTGCAATTAATGAGGGTGGAGGTGAGGCCAGAGAAGAACAGAGTTCCTGTTCTCCAGGGTTTCTGCCATTTGTAGAGCTAACTGTTGATTACACTGTTTTAAATGGCGAGTGATGGTGGTGCACCAATCAGCATGCACTTTGTCACTCAGAGAGTAAAAGTCCTGAATTAGCAGCTAAACAGGTTCCAAGAACTTTGGCAGTTTGTACTTCCTGCAGCGTGGAGCGACCACAACTACGGAAATGTTCCCGCAGTCCAAAAGCATCTATGGTGGTGTCGTGGGTTGGGACTGCTTCAGTTCACCATCACTGATGGATTTAGACTGAGAAGCAGGACATCTGCCTGTGGATTGAGTCGTGCAGCAGAGACAACAACCCTCAGCTCACAAGGAGAACATTAAAGAAACGTTCATGTGAGGAGATGTGAAGCTCAGAGTCCTCGGGGCTGATGGCAAGCACAGCGTTCATGCACTCGAGGTGATACCGGATCATTTTCATCAGCAAATCCAATCTTTTCATTCTGTTTTTCTACTCTTTTAGCTTGTTTTAGGAAGCACCAATGCCAAAATATCAAACATCTAAAAGAGTTCAACGTTCCCTGCAGAGAGAAAATATCATCTATGAGTTAAATTTGAGGAATGTATGTTTGGAAGAAGGACACGTTTCCAAAACATGGACGATTTTTCTCTGTTGGTCTGGAAAATGTTTGCATGGATCAGACACAGACCTGGTTCTCAGGATCAGGAGGTCAGGGGGTCGGAGGTCACTCATAGAGACATTAATCCGCACAGAGTGAGCATGCTCTGTGGCGTAAATACAAACATAATATCTGGATACTTCTGAGCTTTTGGTCAGCGCGGTTTTATCCTTCATTTATTTGGTTTTCCTGACAGCTCATCCGAGGACATACGAAAATATACTTTCACTCCTTTTTCCAAAGTGTTTGTGTGAGACATAAAATGTGATGGCGAGGAAATATTTTGGTTTTGTTTGTTCTTCGACTCAGACAGGAGTGAAAACAAACAGGAAACTAGTTTTTCTTTTCTTTGGAAGGCATTCAGCTCATTTTAAATAATATTTGGCTGAACTCTACAGAAAGCTGCTCTTCATCTATATGAATTCATTGGATACATTAAAATACATCAGAGGTCAGTTTAGACATGGCTCATGGGGCTGCACACACCTGTGGGCAGGTAACGGGAAGTGGGAGCCCTTGAAAACATAAAAACATTCATTGGAATCGGGACAGAAAAGGCCGGAGATGCCCCACACTTTCCTGTCTCACCTTTCCCAGGTGAAGCAGTCAGATCTTCTCAGGTACAGAGCTGCTCTCCCGTCCCTCATCAGCAGAAGCAAAGACGTCTACAGACAGCGAGGGATGGATCCAGAGCAACGAAGCCAAGGTCTCGTGGGCAAAAAGGCTAAAACAGGGAAAAGGTCCCAGAGGAGGCTTTTGGTTTGAGGTAGGTTAGCTTGACCTGCAGCGGGAGGCTAACAGCAATTTAGAGGTTTGGCACGAAGCCCGAGGTAGCTCTCTTTGAGGGGAGGGGAGGAGTCGGAGAGGGGGGGGGGGGGGGAGGGAGGGGAGGAGAGGCAAGCCGACCGTGGGCCTCGTCCACATCCTGACCGGAGGCGAACTCGACGAGACAGACAAACACTGAAAGGCTAAAGCGAGCAGAGGAGCGTTAGCGTCCTCTAAGGTTACCTGCTGACCAGAGAAACAATCATTCCCTTTGGCTCTGGGCCTCTGAGGACGCCAAACGGCAGGTAGAACACCTTCTCACCTCAGAGGCCGTCTCTGGTCAAGCCGGCAGAAGGCCTCATCGTCTCTGGAAACTCGGCACCGTCGGTGACTAAAACAAAATGAGCCCAAACTAAAGAAAAAGCTTTTGGTTTCAACAGGAAGTAAGCATCAGCATCTGAACGCACAGGGGGAGGAGCCAGAGTCATGTGACCAACAATCTGTGTGTTTACAGGTGAAGAATTCCGCTTTGGTTTTGACCTGGAGACGATCTCAGCAGTCAAGTTCAACGGGTTCAGTCTCCCTGTGCGATCAGACGCCACCTGGAGCTTCCTCAGACAAATCATCATCATCATCACTATAATCTGTGCGTTAATCTCTTATCCTAAATGTGGTAAGGCTGTCAGGAGGAGAGGAGGCGCCACGGGCCGGCGTTCGGGGGGGGGGGAGGAATGTGTGGTGTTTTATCCGGTGCCTGTGCCCAGGTGAACAGGTAGAGCAGGTTCAACCATGACCATCAATGGAGGACGGGTGGAGTCGCATCTCTGTAGGCGGAGCAAGGGAGAAGGGGGTCATTGACAGGAAGGTGTTTCCTCAGGCAGGTATTTGACCCCGACTCTGGACCATCACTTAATAATCATCCAGGCGTGTGTGTGCTTACCTGGCTGAGCTCGAAGCTCTCAGGTGTGTGGCCTTTAGGACCACTGACGCCGTTCAGAGTGGGTGGAGTCTCCCAGCTCTCCCCCTTCCTGCAGAAAAAACTGAGCACAGAGAACACGGTGAGGATGATGAAGACGATGATGGCGGTGGTGGTTGTGAGGACGGTGAAGACGATGATGGCGGTGGTGGTTGTGAGGACGATGAAGACGATGATGGCGGTGGTGGTTGTGAGGACGATGAAGACGATGATGGCGGTGGTGGTTGTGAGGACGATGAAGACGATGATGGCGGTGGTGGTTGTGAGGACGATGAAGACGATGATGGCGGTGGTGGTTGTGAGGACGATGAAGACGATGATGGCGGTGGTGGTTGTGAGGACGATGAAGACGATGATGGCGGTGGTGGTTGTGAGGACGATGAAGACGATGATGGCGGTGGTGGTTGTGAGGACGATGAAGACGATGATGGCGGTGGTGGTTGTGAGGACGATGAAGGCCTTACTTGCGTCTGTACGCCAGCAGGACGAGCAGCAGGCAGCAGAGGATGCAGGCGAGGCCGCTGTGAAGGCCGACCAGCAGAGCGGACGTCGAGCTGTCAGACTGATCGCAGTTACAGCTTGAACCAGCTGAGGGCGACAAACATCACATGTTACACTGCTTCCATTGGTGACGGTGTGCAAGAGGTCAGAGGTCAAGCTCCTACCTGCTGCAGCTCTCTCTCCCTCTGCCAGAGATACAAGGCGGCGGTTGGACGGACTGTCTCCGTTCCCGTTAAACGCCACCAGCTGGATTTCGTAAATGGCCGCCGGCTCTGCAGGAAGTAAACGAACAGATTATCACAACGCTGTAGCCACTTCCTGTCGGGCTGCCTGTAAACAGCCTCGTACTCACCCAGGTGGGAGATGGTGTGGGTGTTGATGTGTGCTGGGAAGGCTTCCTGCCCCTGCACTTCTGCGTTGGAAACACTGCGGTACTCCAGTCTGAAGCCCTCCAGCTTCCCCGGCTTGCTGGGAAGCTCCCAGTACACCTGCATGGCGGTCTGGTTCAGGACCTTAGTGAAGAAACTGGGAGGACTGGGAACTGTGGGGCAGACAGAGCCTGCGGTCATTCACAGAGACAAAACGTTTAAACCTGATCAGAGCAGGTCGACCCCGCCCCGGGCCGCACCTCTGAGGTCAAACCCTGTTCATGACATCACCACATCAAACAGTGACATTTCTGCATTCATCCTCTGAAACATAAAGATGGTGCTTAAAGCCTCAGGCTGGGTGGGTGTGCCCTCTGCTGGCAGAAGTGTGGAGCTGCGCCATCGTTCTATCAAACGTCTGATCAGATTACTGTTCATTAATCCTTCTCTGTGTGGTAGGAAGCGCTGCCCTCACACCGAGGGAGCTTTACCAGAAACGTTTACCAGCTTTCCTACAAATCTACAGCTTCATCAGCTGCAGACCTTCATCACAGGCTTCAGCTGATGTTGTCACGTCATTGTGAGTAGACCTGAAACACCTCGTGAACTCAGGAGATTCGTTTTAGGTGGAGGTCCTTTTCCGAGGCTGGAATGCTGAGGAGGTTTTATAGATATTAGATATAGTGTGAGTGTTTCCAGTGTTATCAGTCAGAGGTGACCTACCACCGCCCAGCGTGCTGGCCATGATGCTGTCAGACTGCTGGCTGCCTCCCAGCGCCGAGTACGCCTTCAGGTAGATGGAGTAGGTGGTGGCAGCTTCCAGGTTGCTGAATTCGTGTTTGAAGGTGGTTTTGCTGACGGCCTCCTGCAGCTCCGCACTGTCCGGCTCTGAGGAGGTCGCAGATCAAAGGTCAAACAGGTGATGGTGCTGCAGACTGATTGATTGGGATTATCGGTTACACGCACCAATCAGTCTCCAGCCAATCAGGAACCAGTAATTATATCACGTCATTACCCTTTAATCTCATTTCTAGTCTCCGTACACGGACGATCTCAGACTTAAAAATACCAGCCCCGCCCCTCTCTCACCGCCCAGTTTCCTGATGTGCAGGACGTATCCGATGATCTGCTGGCTCACATGTTCTGCCGGCTGGTCCCAGGTCAGCTGCAGGCTGCTGGAGCTCAGCGCCGCCGCCTGGAGGCCGGTGGGGGCCTCGGGCAGCTCTGAGCCCTGGCTGATGGCGAGGCGAGCGCTGGCCTGATTGGTGCCAGCGCTGTTTTCGGCAATGCACTGGTAGATGGCTTCATCTTCGGGGGTGATGCGGGTGATGGCGAGCGTCCTGCAGGTGGTGGCAGAGAAGAGGTGGGGCGTTAAACCGTGCAGTAACCTCACAGAGAGAAAGACCTGAGCGTAAACAGAAGGATCTCACGTGTTCCCGTTGGTGAGCTTGACGTTGCCGCTGGGCATCAGCAGTTTGCCGTTCTTCAGCCAGATGAGGTGGGGGTCGGGGACGCCGGACGCCGTGCAGCTGAAGACGGCGCTGGCCCCCGCTGGTCTGGAGACAGACTGTGGCCACTGAACAAACTCTGGAGGAGCTGCGGGCCAGAAACAGAGTGTTACAATCTCAGCACAGGGCAAACTGGTGGTTTACCCTCTGAAAACTTTGTGTGGGCTGTGGGGGGGTGTGCCGCAGCACCATCACGAGCGGAGACGAACCAGGAACTAAAACTGTCAGACGGACGTGCTCACTTTATCTAAAGAACCTCAGAAATGTGAGGAACGCTATCGAACATCGTAGCAACGCCGTAACGGGGAGAAAAGCCACGAGCCCAAGGTCAAAGCGTTAACACGTATTTAATTTGTGTTTAATGTAACTGTAACAGAGGTTTATGTCTTCAAAGGTGATGTTGCTCATGGACTCGCTACATAAAGCTAATCACTAAAAACTCGTCATGTTATCATCACACGCCGCGTCCTCAGAGTGAAAACTTGAGCTTGTGTCTTTGACCTTTGACCCCACCACCCCACCCTCCCACCACCACCACCACACACACAGACACAGCTGTCTGTCTCCACCCGCTTCATCTCCATGGCTACAGGGAAACCGTACACACACATCTCTGTCACCCCACAAGAGCCCCGCCCCCTCCCACTTTATATGGAAAGACGGGGGAGGTCAGGGGTCAGAGGTCACAGGGGAGGGGAGAGGGATGAATAGGAGTCATTTATAAAAGTGTGTGTGTGTGTGTGTGTGTGTGTGTGTGTGTGTGTGTGTGTGTTGCTCTTGAACTTGGGGTTCTGTATCTTAGGAGGTCAACGGTCATTATCCCTCCACAAATAAAATGTATTTATATGTCCACCCCCATCTCTGACACACACACACACACACAGAGACACACACACACACACTTTTTTATCATCTTTAGCAGGACTGTATTTTGTGTATTTGTACTTTCCTCTCTGTTCTGTTCCTGTTGTGTTGTTGTGTTGTTGTGTGGGCTCTACGCTAGCCTGAACGATGCACAGCAACACTAACAGACTTTATCTTTAAAAACTCTTCTGATTGTTTTTATTAAACTGCTGAGAATATTTGTGTTCATATTATTGATGATTACTGTTACTATGGGATTGCTCTGCTGATGATGATTTTGTTTACTGATGATCAGCGTCTGAAGACACTGTCGAGTTCATCCTGACTGAAACGGAAACATCGCGTCTCCTCGCTTTTATTTTAGCGTCTCTGATTGTTTGTCACGCGTGCTTTTTGTTTGCAGTTTCACGGTGGCACACGTGTAAAACGATGAAGTCGTCTTTGTAAAAACAACTCAGATGTGATGATAACTCACAGCAGCTACAGACAAGGAAACGACGTACGCTGAAACTAACAACAGAAATAAACACAACAATAATGATAATAATAATAGAAGAAATGATTTGTGATGTTAGTGCGTCTGTCTCTGATGGGATCACATGGACGTGAAAAGAAGGTTGTTACGGTGGCTTCTTCTTCCTACGGTCTCTGTGGGCGCTGATGATGTGTGAGCATCTCCTCTGGATGCTGTTGTGTAACATGTTCGTCACACACTGTGTGAGTGGAAAGCACTTTGGGTGATTTACTTGTGCGTTGAGTCAAACTGACTTCAGATGGGTGCATGAGGGATAAACCCTTTCATGCAGGACAAGGAAAGCTGGATCATCACACAGAGCAGGAGCCGCGGTCGAGCCGAGGCCGTCTGTTGTGGCCCCGCCCACTCGTGTTTTTGTGGCGAGGACAGTCTGCAAGTCTGAGTGTCAGAGTGACAGACGGCGTTTCAGTGGGAATAAAGTCCTCATTGTGAAGTGGGGCTCTTCTCATGCTAATCCAGATTCTCATGAAGCTCTCAGTCACACACACGCTCACAATGGGCCTGTGTGACCTCTGACCCCTCCTCCTACATGACCTCTGACTGAGCTGCAGCTGAGCGAGCAGGACAGGAGTCCCTGAACGTCTCACACGTCTGCGTGGAGCTGCAGAGGAGACTCTGATCGGAGTCCTCGGGCTGTGCGCTGGTCTTTCCACCGTGTGTGGAAAACACTGACTGCTGTGTAGATGACACGTGGCTGCACCCAGAAACTGCAGGAAAAGCTGCAGCCAGTGCGTTTTTCTCCCACAAACTCACATATAAGATCATCAACACCTCACGGTTTCAGAAACAAATGCGTCTGACGCTCACGTTAACAGGAAGTGAACTCTGAGGTGCTGCTGTCTCTGATTTACAGAGAGGGTCAGAGGTCACATGTCGGGGGTGAAGAGTCCGACAGCAGCAGGCTGAACTGAACTTGACACACAACCAGTCAAGTTCAAGAGCTGACAGATGAACACACACGCACACTGCATGTGTGTTTGCACACTCGACATGATGAGGTGGAGCTGAGCAGATGGAGTGGTTGCTCTGCAGCTGCTCACCGCTGTGTTCACAGGAAGTCTGCCTCAGGCTTGTTCTGAGGATCTTATTGGTCAGTAATCGCGTTCTTTCCTGTTCCACCTGAGTGCTCGAAGCACTGCCTCCTTCACACATAACACCAGCGCTTTCTTCTGCACCTGTACTTCCTGTCTGCCGTCCTCACTCTGGTGGATGCATCTGAGGGCATCTTTCCCAGGAATATTTGGGACTCAGCCACCGATCTTCCGATTAGTGGATGATTTGCTCTACATCCTACGCGCCCAACTTTCAAGGAGAAGTGTCAGTCATGAAGGAGCAGCAGGTTTGTTTCAGTCTGCACACCAATCATTGATGAGGGGCCAGCAAATCAGACTCGCTGCCCACCATCTGAGTCACTTCAGTGCCAAAAGCTGCTCCTTCAGGAGAACCAGAACTCGCTTTGAAAGGAGGACAGAGAGTGACTCATTTTCAACCAGCAGCCGTTCCTTCATCGCTGTGCCTGACCGACTTTCTCTGATAATCACAACCGGTCTGAATGGATTTGTCTGAAACTTAGTGTGAATAGAAATAAAGGTTTATTCAAACAGAACAGACGCCGTACATCCAGAAATGTCCCTCAGTCTGAAGATCAAAGACCTGACCTGCAGGACTTCTAAGGTGAAAAGTTTGACTGTTTGAGGTGAGGACAGCTCGGTCACATTTGGCCAGCTGATGTGTTGTTGCTGTGTGCAAGCGAACCTACCTTGTACAACGAGGCGTCCAAGCGCCGTCCTCCTGGACCTGCTGCCCGGTCTGTTAGCCGAACAAACGTAAACGCCTGAGTGCTGCAGAGTGGCATCAGAGATCATCAGGTTTCCTGTTCCCAGAACCTGGATCCCCTCCACGCCGATGGACCGGCCGTCTGACCGCACACAGACACCATCATTAACACAGCTGATCTTAACAGGTAATCAATACTAGTGATTAGATCAATGAGTGCAGGAGGAGGCGTTACCGAGGCGACTCCAGGACACGATGGGCCGCGGGTTTCCTGTGGCAACACACTCCAGGATGGCGGTCTGGTGGACATTGATGGTGAGGTTCTGAGGGCCGGACAGGATTACGGGCTCCTTGTAGATCCTGGATCCTGCAGCTGTGTCCAAAAGACCAGAAACCCTCAAAAACACCCCGAGACTCTGTTTGCCCTCACTCTAGACTCTTTCTACCCTCAGTCCGGACTATTTCTACCCTCACTCAGGACTGTTTCTACCCTCAGTACGGACTGTGTTTCTACCCTCAGTCAGGACTACTTCTACCCTCAGTCCGGACTATTTCTACCCTCACTCCGGACTACTTCTACCCTCACTCTGGACTCTTTCTACCCTCAGTCTGGACTCTTTCTACCCTCACTCTGGACTCTTCTACCCTCACTCTGGACTCTTTCTACCCTCACTCTGGACTCTTTCTACCCTCACTCTGGACTCTTTCTACCCTGAGTCCGGACTATTTCTACCCACACTATAGAATCTTTCTACCCTCACTCTGGACTCTTTCTACCCTCAGTCTGGACTCTTTCTACCCTCACTCTGGACTCTTTCTACCCTCACTCTGGACTCTTTCTACCCTCACTCTGGACTCTTTCTACCCTCAGTCTGGACTCTTTCTACCCTGAGTCCGGACTATTTCTACCCACACTATAGAATCTTTCTACCCTCACTCTGGACTCTTTCTACCCTCACTCTGGACTCTTTCTACCCTCAGTCTGGACTCTTTCTACCCTCAGTCTGGACTCTTTCTACCCTGAGTCCGGACTATTTCTACCCACACTATAGAATCTTTCTACCCTCACTCTGGACTCTTTCTACCCTCACTCTGGACTCTTCTACCCTCACTCTGGACTCTTTCTACCCTCAGTCTGGACTCTTTCTACCCTCAGTCTGGACTCTTTCTACCCTCACTCTGGACTCTTTCTACCCTCACTCTGGACTCTTTCTACCCACACTATAGAATCTTTCTACCCTCACTCTGGACTCTTTCTACCCTCACTCTGGACTCTTTCTACCCTCACTCTGGACTCTTTCTACCCTGAGTCCGGACTATTTCTACCCACACTATAGAATCTTTCTACCCTCACTCTGGACTCTTTCTACCCTCAGTCTGGACTCTTTCTACCCTCACTCTGGACTCTTCTACCCTCAGTCTGGACTCTTTCTACCCTCACTCTGGACTCTTTCTACCCTCACTCTGGACTCTTTCTACCCTCACTCTGGACTCTTTCTACCCTCAGTCTGGACTCTTTCTACCCTCAGTCTGGACTCTTTCTACCCTCACTCTGGACTCTTTCTACCCTCACTCTGGACTCTTTCTACCCTCACTCTGGACTCTTTCTACCCTGAGTCCGGACTATTTCTACCCACACTATAGAATCTTTCTACCCTCACTCTGGACTCTTTCTACCCTCAGTCTGGACTCTTTCTACCCTCAGTCTGGACTCTTTCTACCCTGAGTCCAGACTATTTCTACCCACACTATAGAATCTTTCTACCCTCACTCTGGACTCTTTCTACCCTCAGTCTGGACTCTTTCTACCCACACTATAGAATCTTTCTACCCTCACTCTGGACTCTTTCTACCCTGAGTCCGGACTATTTCTACCCTCACTCTGGACTCTTTCTACCCTCACTCTGGACTCTTTCTACCCTGAGTCCGGACTATTTCTACCCACACTATAGAATCTTTCTACCCTCACTCTGGACTCTTTCTACCCTCAGTCTGGACTCTTTCTACCCACACTATAGAATCTTTCTACCCTCACTCTGGACTCTTTCTACCCTGAGTCCGGACTATTTCTACCCACACTATAGAATCTTTCTACCCTCACTCTGGACTCTTTCTACCCTCAGTCTGGACTCTTTCTACCCACACTATAGAATCTTTCTGCCCTCACTCTGCACTCTTTCTACCCTGAGTCCGGACTATTTCTACCCACACTATAGAATCTTTCTACCCTCACTCTGGACTCTTTCTACCCTCAGTCTGGACTCTTTCTACCCTCACTCTGGACTCTTCTACCCTCACTCTGGACTCTTTCTACCCTCAGTCTGGACTCTTTCTACCCTCAGTCTGGACTCTTTCTACCCTCACTCTGGACTCTTCTACCCTCACTCTGGACTCTTTCTACCCTCAGTCTGGACTCTTTCTACCCTCACTCTGGACTCTTTCTACCCTCACTCTGGACTCTTTCTACCCTGAGTCCGGACTATTTCTACCCACACTATAGAATCTTTCTACCCTCACTCTGGACTCTTTCTAACCTCACTCTGGACTCTTTCTACCCTCAGTCTGGACTCTTTCTACCCTCAGTCTGGACTCTTTCTACCCTGAGTCCGGACTATTTCTACCCACACTATAGAATCTTTCTACCCTCACTCTGGACTCTTTCTACCCTCACTCTGGACTCTTTCTACCCTCACTCTGGACTCTTTCTACCCTCAGTCTGGACTCTTTCTACCCTCACTCTGGACTCTTTCTACCCTCACTCTGGACTCTTTCTACCCTCACTCTGGACTCTTTCTACCCTCAGTCTGGACTCTTTCTACCCTCACTCTGGACTCTTTCTACCCTCACTCTGGACTCTTTCTACCCTCACTCTGGACTCTTTCTACCCTCAGTCTGGACTCTTTCTACCCTCACTCTGGACTCTTTCTACCCTCACTCTGGACTCTTTTTACCCCCAGATCGGGCATTCAGTCTTTAATTATGTGAGTTTTGCCTTACAGAACCTTGCCCTCAGTTTTGTCTTACCGGTGACAGTCAGCTGGGCTTCGTGGCTGTAGCGAGTGTTGGCGATGTTTGAGGCGATGCAGCGAAACAAACCGCTGTCAGTCTGCTGAACGCCGGTGATCTGCAGCACGCCATTAGGAAGCAAGGTGTACCTGTACACAAAGCATATACAAACAGGCTTGAATCCTTATACGTTAAAATTTCATCTCATCACACTTCACTAAAGACATACCTGTGGTTATCGGGGCTCAGTAAGCGTCTGTCTTTCTGCCAGGTGATGTTGGCCTCTGGGATACCATTCACCTGACAGGTGAGTCTGGCCACACCCCCTACATCCACATGCATGGACTCTGGGTGAGAGAGGAACTTAGGGAGGGCTGGTGGGAGGTGGAGAAGAGACCGTTAGTACAGGTGGGTCACCTGTGTGTTACTGTGAGGTTTGTTTGATGTTTTTTGTGTGTTTGGGTCGACAGCAACTCACATGCGAGCTGGACGCGGGCCTTGCGGCTGACCAGCATGCCATAGCGGTTCTGCACTGCACACTCGTACTCTCCGGCATCCGTCTCGTTGCTCTCTCGTCTCTTGGAGAAATTTCTGATGAGCAGCGTGCCGTTGGTGAGCACTGTTGCTCTGGTACCAGTCGCTATGGGAACCCCGTTGAGTCTCCAGGTGATAGCGATGGGCCCCTCCCCCTCCACCTGACAGTCCAGCATCAGGGGACGGTCCCTGACCGCAATGACATCACCAGGCTCCTTCAAGAAGGCCAACTCCAACGCTCCGAGCACACCTAAGGGGAAGCAGGAGGGTCAGGGGCGGAGTCTCAGTGGATGTTTCTGATGGTGAAGCAGGTTTAAAAACACAAACACTCACTGACAGGAGGCGGATGTGGAGATGAGGGTTATGATGATAATAAGGGCGAGGAGGTGGCGATGAGGTGGCGATGATGATGACTGGAAACACCTGCCCAAAGCAGTATCCAGGTGACTCCGGCAGGCAGAACTCAGGGCTCGCGTTGACCTTCAGGCTATGATGAACACATGAATGTGACGATGGCAAAGATGGCAATGATGTATATGTACTGAAAGAATCAGAGCCAGTGTTTGTTATAAATCAGCTCATGGGCGCTGGTTTAGCTCAGTGGGATGAGCAGCGTGGATGGAGAGAAGCAGCGCGGGTTTGAGTATGACCCCCGGCCCTTTGCTGCATGTCTGTCTATACTGTCTCTATCAAATAAAGGCCACAAAATAGCCTGGGAACGTTAGAAGACTGCATGCACCCAATTATAATCAATCAGGTCAGTCACACAGACTGAGGTCTTTAAATTACGTGTTACTACACCTCTCATCATCTGAAGGCCTGGACTGAACAAGAAGCAGAAAGCAGCCGGGCTCAGGTCTGCAGTGTGTTGTTTCCATCACGTGGTGAACGAACTGCTACAGCGCTTTCCTGCTCCACCTCAGAGCAATTTATACCACACATTATTTCTACAGAATTCGTTCTGTGATGGATGTGTCGGAGAGCAAAGTGGACCTAACATCTTGTCCAGGGATATTTGGCATGCTGGAGCAGCAAACTAAACCGCCACCTGCTCTACAGCCACCCCTCAGACACAGCACAGATCAGCCTCTCTGCGGGCCCCCTCAGATAAAGACCAATGCAGGTCTTGTGTCTGTTTATTATGCTGTTCAGTGAATGCATCGTTCCTCCTCCTCCCTCCTCTGGCCCTTTTCAACTTGAACTTGGTTGAGGTGACTTTCCCAGGCTCCCCCCCTCCTCCCCATCGCCTCTTTGAGAGGATGCTGTGGGAGGAAAGACTGAGTCTGGCAGCAGGACCAAATCCTTTAGTGTGAACGACGACAATAGAGAAACAAAAGTTAACCGAGACACAACACCCCACCCCACCCCCAAAGGATCCCACAAACAACCAAACACACCAAACCCTGCAGCTGCCGGACCCCAGGACGCCTCCAGGCCTGCAGCTCCTCATAAACATCCATCACTTCAGCCTCTTTATACAGCTTCACGCTTGTTTCCACAGACTCTGAGCACAAATCACTCTAAAGGCCAATTTCATCTCCTCAAAGAGGAGAACAGGAAAACATGTCAAAATCTTCCTTCAGCACCAACACCGGGCTGGCACCGGGCTGGCACCGGGCTGGCACGGGGCCGGCACGGGGCCGACACCGGGCCGGCACGGGGCCGGCACCGGGCTGGCACTGGCACGGGGCCGGCACAGGGCCGGCACCGGGCTGGCACCGGGCCCACATCACTCCTCTTTATCAAAGCAACGATGAATCCTGATGACGTCACGTCAGGAAAAGTCAAAACTGGTTTAAACAGGAAATCATCAGCACGCGATCGGACCCGGCACCATGTAGGTGTACGAACCAGAGTTCCCGTGACAACACATCTGGACCACAGCAGGGCATGCTTTATGCCAGGGGTGTCCAACTCCAGGCCTCAAGGGCCGGTGTCCTGCAGGTTCTAGCTCTCACCCTGGGTCAGCACACCTGAATCAAATGCTTAGTTCATTCCCTCTGAAGAACTTTAAGACATGTTGAGGTCATTTAGCCTTTAAATCAGTGGACACTTCTAAAACCTGCAGGACAGCGGCCTTCGAGGACTGCAGTTGGACACCCCTGCTTTATTCAGACTGTGACTCGATAAAGAAGCCGATGCAGTTCTGGCTGCGGATCAACCCAGAGGGAGGACGTTATTCTGGAGGCCGTCAGTGGACAGACAAATAACCTGGATCGTGGCAGTATTGTGTCTCGTGCTCAGCAGGTGTGTGATGGCGAGTCACGCTCACAGATCACGACTCAGAAACACATCAGCTGATGTTTCAAACCATCGAGCTGCTCAAGTGAAGCATCTGATGATGATGATGATGATGATGATGAGGAGGAGGAGGAGGAGTTGTGATGGAGGTGGAGGACAGCTGTCTGATCAGCTGATGATGTCACATGTCTCCTCCTACAGGATTTAATCCTTCGCCTCCCATCTGGGTCCTCGCCATGGGGGGTGGGGTTTTTAAGACACTGGAGCAGACAGTCTGCCCCCCGCCCCTACCCCCCCCGTTTAACCCTGACCTGCCCCCTAAATCCCCTGAACTGAACTGAACCCCCCGAGGCCTCTGCAGGTCATGAGAGCTGCCCCCCCCCCCCCCCCCCTTTCCATTCTGCGGTGTGATGTCACACGCCGCTCTGACCGTGAACTTCACGGTTTGGTGCTGACAATGGATTCCCCACAGACACGGGAGGTCTGAGCCCTGAGAACCAGACTGTTACCCTGCCCACCCCCTTCCAGGTCACATGTCTGCATCTGCCACTGACCCCACCCCCCACCCCATCCCACTACTGCTAATCACGCCAATTAACAAGGTGCTGAGTCACTTCCTGTCCAGTAGTTTGTGAACCTGAGAAGGTTCAGGTGTTTCGTTTACCAGCTCAATTTTTACCAGAGTGCTCAGATGTACCAATCAGACCCCCACAGACCTGCACAGACCTGCACAGACCTGCACAGACTTGGACAGACCTGCACAGACCCCCACAGACCTGCACAGACTCCCACAGACCTGCACAGACCTGCACAGACCCCCACAGACCTGCACAGACCTGCACAGACCCCCACAGACCTGCACAGACCCCCACAGACCTGCACAGACCCCTGCAGACTTGCACAGACCTGCACAGACCAGCACAGACCTGCACAGACCCCCACAGACCAGCACAGACCCCCACAGACCAGCACAGACCTGCACAGACCCCCACAGACCAGCACAGACCCCCACAGACCAGCACAGACCTGCACAAACCCCCACAGACCCCCACAGACCAGCACAGACCCCCACAGACCCCACAGACCAGCACAGACCTCCCATCAGCTCTTGGGCGCTCTGGGTCATCAGCTGATTGACAGTCTGGAGAGTTTCTCGCTCTCGACACATCATCAAGTTCAACAACAAAACACACTGAGCGCGCTCAGTCTACTGCATAGAAATGAGTCTGATGAATATGAATGTGACCTTCTGTCCTCATCACACACACACACACACACACACACACACACACACACACACACACACTGTGGTTTCATAAAGACGGGAACTTTAAACCAAACTAGTTCAGAGCCTCACAGACACACTGGGACCAGTTAAAACCAGTTTATTATGTTTTACTGTCCAGAATGGAGCCAAGAAAACACCTGAGAGACTGTAAACAAACAAAGAGAGGAAAACAATGATGGAAGAAATGAAGGCATAATCAAAGAAATAAAGAAGAAAGGAAGGAATAATAGGTGACCTTTCAAAGTTAAAGGAAGAAACAAAAGGAGGCATTAAAGGAAACAGGAAAAGGAATCACAGAGAATTACAAGGAATGAAGAAAATCAAGCTTTTATTGCTGTTTTTCATTTTACTGTCACAGGACTTCATGTCTTCTCATTCTGAGCTATGACATTTTTTCAGATCTTTCATTTGTGGTTTTCTGAACGAGCTCTGCCTCATCACACGCTATTCTGTAATCTAACTGGTTTAGTCAGTGTGAGTGTGAGTCTGACCTGAGCAGCAGAGTCCCTCCAGCAGCAGCAGCAGCGTCCAGCTCCACGTCTTCTTCATGCTTTGGGTTAAATCCAGAACATTGGATGCACGCAGGTCTCAGCACTGCTCTCCTTCCTTTGCACCTTCTTCTTCTGAATCTGAAACCTGTGCAGCTCACATGCGCTGCTGAACTCTGCAAGTCTGACTTCAAATTGAGCCTGCACTCAGGGGCTGAGGGGGAGGAGCCTACAACGGGGCGGGCAGGGAGGAGAGAGGAGGTGGGAGTAGGGGAGAGGATGGCAATCAGGAAGCCAGACTAAGGAAATGAAGGAAGGAGTTCTGCTGGCTTTATTTTAGTAAAAGTCTGAATTGACTCGGGTGTGCAGGTGTGCTGCGGGCAGGTCATCACCTGTACCTGCTGCTGAGGTGCAGACGGTCCGTGTTTGAAGACAGCAGCTGATAAGGCGGCACTGACAGCGGTTTTTTGGTTCAGTCTAAACGCCCACTTCCTTCAGCTGAAACGTCCTGCTGTGGTCTCACTCGGTCCAAACGAGCACTTTAACAGGACAGAGTACAGGTGGAGGTGGAGGTGGAGGGGGCAGTCAGCGAGTGTAAGAATTCAAAGAACTGAAATTTAAACAGAAAGTGGAACACAGGGTCAAAGGTCAGACACTCATGTAATAACAGGAGAAAGTGGGGCAAAGAAACAGAAAGGAGGAAGTGATCACAGGGTTAGACACACAGCCAATAACAGAGCAGATCCAGGGCGTGGCAGGTGTCTCAGCTGAGAGCTTCCAGCTTTGATCCCACAGGTGAGCTGATCAATCTACAGGTGAGTGTTACACTGTTATTGTGGCACCATCACGCTGTCTCACACTCAATGAGCGGGCTGGCACTGGAGGGCCACCTTAATGTTCAAGGAGTACAAAGTGTTTGTTTTTAACCCTGTAAGACCCAGCCCATCAAAAAATGACCAGAAAACTCTCATGTTTTGGAACTGAGATGTTTATAAACCCTTATAACAAAATCCTCATTTTTTTCTGCTGCATCATGTTGTGTATGATATATTTTTATTATATATATTTTTATTGCATCTGATGCATTGGGCATTTATGGCTACTTTTTGTTAACAACAATGTTAATTTTAGACAAAAACAGTTTTGTCCATAACATTTTGAAATCATGGCACATGTTGATCATGATACAAAGGGCATTATAGGTTTAATTTCAAATATTACATAATAATAAAAACTGCAAATGTGAGTGCAAATCTTTTTTCCTCAGTCTTAATTAACTGAAGCCTTTGAGTGAACTAACAGTCAGACACATTAGTCCTCTGTTTCTGGACACACACGTGACAGCACTTCTATCATTTAACACAATATTAATGCAGACACTTGTGTGCACATTAGAACTGTTGCACTCCACAACAAATAAATCCTCCTAACAAAAAGGAACTTGCAGGACCAAACAGCATTATATGTTTTACATGAATCTATGGTCCGGAACAGGAAGTGACACGGGCCGGAAGAGGCCCCTGTGCAGGGAGTTTGAGACGCCTGAGATAAACTGTCGGAAACACTTCTGACCTGTAGGTGGCGATGGCGGACCGAAGCAGCAGCACACCGCGGAAAAAGAAGAAGCTGTGATGGCGCGGAGCAGCACGTAAACAGATGTGAACAGATGTTTTAGCGCATAGAAACAGGACAGCTGCTCCGACAGAGACCCGAGGAAGAGATGAGAGAGAGCGGAGTCAGAAGGCGCGACGGGACGGACTGAGGCTGCAGAGAGAGGCGCACTGACGGTTAGGGAGCTCCGCTAACACCGCTGCTAAAGCTAACACATGCTAACAGCGGCTAACAGCTACAACCCGCTGCTGGAGGTCCGCCTCACCAGGTGTCCAGGTGGGAACTGTCCCCGCACCGTGATTGGCCTCGCTCTCTGTCTCCATACACACAGAAAGACATGACACGCACATAATGTGCTGTTTATCTTTTTCATTCAAACAGGTTTTGCTTTTTAATCCGGTTCGTCGGGTTTACTTGAACCTCTCATTGCGCATGAGTGTGTCACCTGTGAGCTGTCACCTGTGAACTGAAGTCACGCAAATCATCAGTCATGTATCATCTGACCCCGATACACGTGACATAGGGCTGCTCAATTAATCGAATTTTAATCTAAATTACGATCTGGGCTTTCAACGATCATTAAAAATGACTGAGCCGATTATTAGCACCTCCCTCGTGCTTTACTCTCGCACTGCTCCGTGTGGTAAATCGAGCGCACCTGTGAACAGGTAGGTGCAGGTAGAGGTAGAGGACCGTCCTGTCACATGTCTGTTTTGATAATTACGTTTGTTTGCAGACATCACCCCCACACACACACACACACACACTCACTCACACTGTTAGCCCCGCCTCCACTTCAGCCTCGCGTGTTTTGGACACGGGTGGAGTTCTAATTGTGTTCCGTTGGTTCTGATCCAGGTTCTGCTCTAACTGCTGAGTGGATCTGTGTGACCCATCCGAGCAGCAATGGCGGCACGTGGGCGGGGGCAGAGGACGCTAAGTTTCACTATGGAAACAGTCAAAGGAGATGCTCCACCTCCATCGGTGCAGCAGCCCACACCTGTGTTTCCTGTAAGAGACACACCTGCATCACTCGGGGGGGGGGGGAATAAGCATCAGACTAGATGTGACCTAATGATGTCACTCAGTTCCCGCCAGTAACTCATGCTGATAATAAAACGCCGTGTTATTGGCTCAGACTTTGGTCGTAAATATTTTGTTGTAACTCAGACGTTGTAGTTGTGTAAATATGTTTTACAAAAACACAAGTTATTTATTTTTAAGGTGTGTTTGCAGACACAAAGACCCGCAGGCACAACAAACACACAAATCCTCATCTGTGCACAAACATAACATTTTTGGATATTTTGGTTACAAGGTTACAAACACCACAATCTGAGCCGCATGTTATCTCAACACTCAGCTTCCTGTCCTCTCAGATTATTGATTATTGATCAGGAGTTTGACAGAGGTCTGTCTTCCATCACTGATCAATAATCTGATCAATGCACACAGACAGGCTGTAATTTAAGTCTGAAATGAAGTCATTAAAGTGGTGAGAGCAATGCATGCTGGAACATGGAGTTAATGCCTTGCTGTTGTCAAGGTGATGGAGCGGAAGCCCCTCCCCCTGACAGGCGGGGAGGAGGCGGAGTATCTGTTGGCCCTGAAGCAGGATTTCAGAGGCGCCATGAGGAGTCTGCCCTGCTTCATCCAGCCGCTGGTGACTCACAGAGGTCAGAGGTCACACTTGGCTCGTCTTCCGGCTGATGTTTTGCAGCTTTATTGTGAAAGTCTCACCTGTGCTTCATGTTTCCTGTCCAGATGTGGAGCGTTACTCTGATAAGTACAACAGGAGCGAGCAGATGGACAAGCTGCTGGACTGGGCTCCAGGTGAGGCTCCGCCCACAGCAAGTGACCAATCAAAAATCAGCAGCATTCACTGTTTTTTCAGGATTTATCCAATCAGAAACCAGGTGAATTTCTGCACATGCTCAGTAGAAGAATTAGGGATAAAAATTTTCAGGTATAAAATAAATATAAATACAGGATGCAGTAGCAGTACACAGTCATACTGTACAGTAATATTTCACAGTAACAGTACACAGTCATACTGTACAGTAATACTTCACAGTAACAGTACACAGTCATACTGTACAGTAATATTTCACAGTAACAGTACACAGTCATACTATACAGTAATACTTCACAGTAGCAGTACACAGTCATACCAGACAGTAATACTTCACAGGAGCAGTACACAGTCATACTGTACAGTAATACTTCACAGTAACAGTACACAGTCATACCAGACAGTAATACTTCACAGTAGCAGTACACAGTCATACTATACAGTAATACTTCACAGTAACAGTACACAGTCATACCAGACAGTAATACTTCACAGTAGCAGTACACAGTCATACTATACAGTAATACTTCACAGTAACAGTACACAGTCATACCAGACAGTAATACTTCACAGTAGCAGTACACAGTCATACTGTACAGTAATACTTCACAGAAGCAGTACACAGTCAGTAGCAGTACACAGTCATACTGTACAGTAATACTTCACAGTAGCAGTACACAGTCATACCAGACAGTAATACTTCACAGTAACAGTACACAGTCATACCAGACAGTAATACTTCACAGTAGCAGTACACAGTCATACTGTACAGTAATACTTCACAGTAGCAGTACACAGTCATACCAGACAGTAATACTTCACAGTAACAGTACACAGTCATACTGTACAGTAATACTTCACAGTAGCAGTACACAGTCATACTGTACAGTAATACTTCACAGTAGCAGTACACAGTCATACTGTACAGTAATACTTCACAGTAACAGTACACAGTCATACTGTACAGTAATACTTCACAGTAGCAGTACACAGTCATACTGTACAGTAATACTTCACAGTAGCAGTACACAGTCATACTGTACAGTAATACTTCACAGTAGCAGTACACAGTCATACTGTACAGTAATACTTCACAGTAGCAGTACACAGTCATACCAGACAGTAATACTTCACAGTAACAGTACACAGTCATGCTGTACAGTAATACTTCACAGTAGCAGTACACAGTCATACTGTACAGTAATACTTCACAGTAACAGTACACAGTCATACTGTACAGTAATACTTCACAGTAGCAGTACACAGTCATACTGTACAGTAATACTTCACAGTAGCAGTACACAGTCATACTGTACAGTAATACTTCACAGTAGCAGTACACAGTCATACTGTACAGTAATACTTCACAGTAGCAGTACACAGTCATACTGTACAGTAATACTTCACAGTAACAGTACACAGTCATACTGTACAGTAATACTTCACAGTAGCAGTACACAGTCATACTGTACAGTAATACTTCACAGTAGCAGTACACAGTCATACTGTACAGTAATACTTCACAGTAACAGTACACAGTCATACTGTACAGTAATACTTCACAGTAGCAGTACACAGTCATACTGTACAGTAATACTTCACAGTAGCAGTACACAGTCATACTGTACAGTAATACTTCACAGTAACAGTACACAGTCATACTGTACAGTAATACTTCACAGTAGCAGTACACAGTGCTGTTAACCGCTCCTTGTTTTCCAGACTTGAAGAGATTCCCCAGAGAGCTCCGAGTCCACGTCAGGAAACCTGCCAGAGACAGTCAGTACGCTCTGATTACACTCTGTACTCTGATTACACTCTGTACTCTGATTACACTCTGTGCTCTGATTACACTCCGTGTAATGATGGTCCGGTGTTTACCGGTGTGCTGTGTGTGTTCAGGTGTATCGGCCGCCGTTCAGTCTCCTCCTCCTCAGATGAAGAAGAAGGGTGTGAAGGATAAAGAGGAGGTGCTGCTCAAACTGGAGGTGAGTCTGGATTTAGTCTCGCTGTCAGTCACGTTCCACGTGTCTGAGTTCGGTTGTTTCCGTGAGCTGCGTGGAGCGTTTGATGTTTAAAAAAAAAATTTGTAACGTTAATTCAGTTTGAAGGTGTTCCTAATAAAGTGTCACAGAGTTGGGTTTTATTGATCCAAGTTTACTTTGGGCTTCCTGCTGGTTCCACCTTAAACTAACGAGTCCACCTTAACTGTGCCAGAGCCTGGAGAAGAAGGAGGAGCAGGAGACGTCAGAGGACGAGGAGGGAGAGACGAAGAAGAAGCAGGAGGAGGAGGAGGCAGAGGGAGAGGAGGAGTACGACGAAGAGGAGTTCGAGGAGGTGAGACCAGATCGATCAGTTTATTCAGACGCTCCTCTAACGAGGGCGTAACCAAACGATCCCAGATAATCTCTAAAGGTCGTTAATCTCATCTCAGTGATGTCACTGGGACGTCCTGTTATAATCACACCTGCAGGACGTCTCCTGCTCTAAACTGGGATTAACTGGTTTAAAATGGAGCCAATCAGAAACCAATCTGGATTGATCTCGTGGATTTTCTGAGGCTCTAATTGATGTTTTCTTGGCGCCGCAGGAGACGGATTACATCATGTCATACTTTGATAACGGCGAGGATTTTGGCGGAGACAGCGATGACAACATGGACGAGGCTATTTACTAAAGCACCAGCACACATGACTTCCAGTCACATGTTCCTGCGGTCGAGTCAGACCGACGACGATGATGATGATGATGATGATGATGATGATGATGAGGAGACTTTTTCTGAATGTTTTTAAACTTTTGTACAAAATGTAATCAGTTTTATTTTCTGCTGCTGGATCAATAAAAACGTCTCACACACGCTCTGTAAGCATTTAGTGAACGTTCCTCCTGGAACCAGCTGATCGTGACAGGAAGCAGCAGCTGGTCTGAGGAGGGCCACCGTTACACTCGTGCCTAAAACAAAAACTAGTAACACACAGCAACAGCAGCATCTAGTAACATCTCGTACCCTCACAGTCAGGACATGCACAGCTGGGGAGGAGCGTCGTATATAGACGGAGGGACGTCGTCATTAGGAAAGGAGAGACTGAGGTCAGATGAATGGCTGCTTTCACCATGAGTCACTCGCTGTGTCCGAATTCAGGGGAAGGATGCTTAAAGTGCCGTATTTGGAGGCAATGACGTCACAGCAACGCGACGAAGGCTGTCCGAATTCAAAGAGTGCTCAAAATGTGGCGACAAATGCGTCCTACTTTTACCCCAATTTGAAGGAAGGGTCCGATGTGTCCTTCGTGTCCGATGTATCCTTTGTGTCCTACTATATCCCAGGATTCACTGCGATTTGTTCCTGATAACGATGGTCGAAGAGGAAAACACTTTCAAATGTAAGTATATGAACATCTGGTTGTACAAAAGTTAAATTGTTATAGCGGCCGTGTTGTTAAGCTTTGGGCATCTGCAGAGACATGTTCCTTTTATTTAACCCTGGAGAACCCATGGGGTCGGCTCTGACCCCATGGGTTCTCCAGGGTTAAATAACTGTAAACCAGCTTGTATCGCAGGTCCTGCGATTTTTCATGTATTGCCGCTCACATATAGCTAATCAGATTTTTTTGAATTGGTGACATGTTGTGGGGAACAAACGGCTTAATTTATTAAAACGAGGAGGAAACGATCACCTCTTCACTGCGGTGAAGAACTGGGCCCCTACGGCGTGGAGGTACAAGAATAAATCAGTTTACACATCATATTCATATGAGTGCGGTCCCATTAACCCTCATGCTGCACAGCAGCGCTCCCAGACCTTTGTTGCGCCACAGACCGGTTTAGACACGGAGCCGTTAAGGTGTCGCGGATAAAAACAACCACATAAAATGACCAAAAACTGGTATTTTGTAAATATGATAATAAACATGAATGTTCTGTGTGATTGTGTAACTTTATTAGCAGCGTCCTCCTGTAACATCCTCCTCTCTGCCGCTTAATGCTCTCTGGTCGCTATGGTAACGTGTAAATATTTCTTTCAAAATAAGACACACAACTACAACAAGGGAAAGACCCAGGGAAACCGCGTTCACGATAAAACCCCTGAAAACCACAGCGGAGCCTCGACTCTCGTGGCCCGGTACCAAACGACTCGCTGCTGTGCAGAACCTGTGATGTCCACACGGCGTTCCTCTGGTGTCTGAAAGTCACCCGCTTGCAGGTCAGAAGACATGAGATAACTTTAAAGAATACAAAGTACGTATGTGTGTTATCAAGAAGATAATTCTTAAGAACACAAGTTAATGAATGGGCAATTACTGAGAGTTGTTGTGTTTTTATTTGCCTGCTGTCATCTTTGATTTCCTCTGCCTGTAGGATGCAAGTATCCAGGCCTTAGGAGAGGGGGTCAGTGGGAAGCCCTCTGCTGTGCTTGGCCCTGGTTTGCCCTCATGGATGAGGTGATAGGACAGATGCCTTCCACTAAGCCTCCTGTCCTAATGTCCTCTCTCCCTGAGGACACTCCAGGGCCGAGCACAGCAGTGGGTGATCAAAACAACAGCGATGACGAAGCAGCTCAGCCACCTACGACAGGGAGGAAGAGGAGAAGATGATGAGCTGCTCGACCTCATCAGAGAGGACATGAGGCAGCAAAGAGAGGCTGAGAGGAGAGCAGGGAGAGGATGGACCGACTGTTTTCACTGCTAGAAAGATTCGTTCCCAAATGAGTTATGTACTGAGACATTTATTTATTTGAATATATTTGTTACATTGTTATACGTGTTGCATTAGTTTAAAGGTTTTATGGTATTAATAAACTGATTCAAACAAACAGTAATTGTCACTGAGCTCATTTGATTTACAGGCATTTTTAACATGTATGAACACAACGCTAACTTTGAACAGTATTACATGGATATTTATTTGATAGCAAGAAAGTAAATAACAATTAAACATGAATATTTCAAATACACAGTAAAGATGAAAAACAATATTTTCAGTTGTTCACACAGGATCAACCTGAGTGACCTGTTCCTGGACCGTTTCTTTAACAACTGTAATAGATTACAGGAAGTCTCTGGCAGCGTTGCTGAAGATCAGACGTGGATGGCGTGCTGCAACTGAGACCTGCGGTTTGTCTTTTCTGGTCGGCGAGTGGAGAATCACACAGGGTGGTCTGCAGAGAGCTTCAGGATCCTCCCACTGTCCATGGCATCGTCCATCCACAGGTCTGCAGGGCTCACTCGTGGCTGCCACTGAGATGTTTTCAGAAATATGCAAGCAGGAGATGGTGGAGGCTACATTATTAGTATAATACTTGTAACTCTGTAGCAGACAACAGTTTGATAAAGTGCTGTGTAAAAAAACAAACAAAAGATTAGATTCTATACGTTTCAAAGATATTTAGTTTATATATTTTATATGATACAGTACATGTGTGAGAATGACTGATGTTGTGCCAGAAAATGATTTTTGGTTTTTGCCCTGAACTGATTGCTCGTATTTAACCTGCTATAAATAACTTGTTGGTCTATAATACGTGAAACATGTCAAATGTTTCCCTTTCCCCAGACACAGAGGAAAACAGAGCAGGACAACGAGAGGAACAGGAGGGAACACATCTGCACACAGGACAGGAACTATCAAAATAAAACAGGAAACACACAGACTCAGGACACACAGCTTACACAGTGAGTGGGGAGACATGGGAAATCACAGAGTATTCACTGCTGAGGTAAATACTAAGGGAGGAACAGTCACTAAAGAACATAGTTACAAAGTTTGAAACACAAAAACTCGTGACAGCATCCATCAATAGATAAATATGACATAAATAAAATCATGACTTTATTATAAAAACAGAGGACATTTCTGTTTCTGGGTTCATTTTGAAGCACTGTGTTATTAATTCATTTATTTCACACGCCCTGATGTTTGACAGCGTTTTAGTGGGTAAGAGCTTAGACATGAACCGAGCTGCGGTTTGGGGGAGGCAGAACCCGTGTACTACACAGAAGTGAAGTCGGAGAATTGAAAACGGAGGGTGGGGCTCGTAGACGAGAATGAACAGCTTGCAGAAACATATAGAGATGAGAATCAGAAGGAGCGTGTTTGGAGGCGTGGTCACTTTCAGGAAGTGACCTTAATTGGTCGAGAGTGCCTAATGCTAGTTAGACTGACTATCAGTCTGCATCCACACATACTGCTAATTAGTAAAATCCAAGCTCCGCCTCCACAGATGCTCTGTTAGTACAGAGTTCATGATGGAAATATGTGATATGCAAATATTTTTGTACATGTTAATATTTCATACATGTTACTGTGTTCTGTTTGCAGCGAGAGCAGCGACAAACTGGAGCTCAGTTCCTTCTGTAGGTACGTCACGAGGTCACGAGGTCGTCTGACTGCTCACTCTCTCCCACCTGCTCCTGTGTTTCTGTGGCCACGCCCTCTGACCTCTCCTTCCTCCTCCTTCTCCTCCTCCTCAGCAGCAGCAGCAGGACGGCAGCGAGCAGCAGGAAGACCAGAGGCGAGATGAAATGAACTCTGTGAGAGTACGATGACTCCGCCCTCCAGTTTACCCTCAGCCGGTTGTCCAGGCTCAGGTGAGACGCCTCACAGGTGTAGTTGTGTTTCCTCTGCAGCTCCTTTTCGCCGACCATCAGTGTCTTCCTCACTTGGTAGAGGCCGTTCCCATTGGGCAGCACCGAGCCGATGCGCAGCTCGCCTTCGTCCACGGGCTGGCCGTCCCGCAGCAGGCTCAGGTTAATGTGGCGAGGGTAGAAGTCAGTGGCCAGGCAGGTGACCTGAGCCCCGCCCACCACTCGCCTGGTGATAAAGCGGAGTCGAGGCTTCACCCTTTGCATCACAAGGTGCTTCTCGCGCTCCAGGAAGTGTTGGAGCGTCCGCACACAGAACGGTAGATAGATGTTTGAATACAGCATCTGGAGGGAGGTTTTCTTCAGGGCGTCCCACTGGATCTCCCAGCCTTCCCTGACAGCGTACGTGAAGTGGGTCATGTTGTAGAGCAGGCTGTCGGCGTCCTGCCCGTTGGAGCCGTCTCTGAACATGATGAGTGCCGGCTGGCCGTCCTCCAGTACCTCGCAGCCCGTCACCCTCTGCTGGACATGAACGCCATCGATGGTCAGGTTAAAGCGATGCTTCACCAGATTCAGCCTCTTCTTCATGCTGGAGTAAATGTCTCGTAGCACATCCACGCCCAGGTTGAGCTCCGCTTCGTGGTCAGATGCCGTGCTCGCCCTCATCACCCGGTCGACCTTTGAGTCATAGTATCCCACCTGGATGTCATCCAACATCAGAACAACAGTGAACTCTGGGAAGTGGGCAGAGCCTGGGATGTAGGAGGCAAGTGCCCAGAGGGAGTGTCGTCCTGTGCCTGATGGAACAAGTTTACAACAATGTCACTTAAAATAACGTAAAAAGTCCACTTCAGGCTAATGTTCCCAATGCTCCCGACCTCTGGGCTCTACCCTTCCCCACTACTGGCTCCTGCTGAACCCGATTATCACGCCATTGGCTGAGGTCGGAGTCCTGCAACCAGTGGCTGCTCTGCGTGGCCTGTGTAAGCACTGTGGCTGTTGTGTTGGTGTGTTAGCCTTGTTTGAGACATTTCATCCCACAAGCTTGTTCAGTTCTAAAACCAAATGGTAAAAAGTCCCAGGTATGTCATCACGTGCTTCATCACATGAACCATTGTAAAAAACAAAAGGATGTAGGTCATTATCAGGTTTTGGGTGAAACCATTGTTTCACTCCATATCACATGTGTCCAACTCCAGGCCTTGAGGGCCGGTGTCCTGCAGGTTTTAGATGTGTCCTTGACCCAACACAGCTGATTCAAATGGCTAAATGACCTCCTCAACGTGTCTTGTTCTCCAGAGGCCTGGCAATGAACTAATCATGTGATTCAGGTGTGTTGAACCAGGGCGAGATCTAAAACCTGCAGGACACCGGCCCTCGAGGCCTGGAGTTCAACACCCCTGCTCTACATGATGCAAGGTATGAGTGCGGGTTGAGGCGCCTAGGAAACTGGATTACAGGTGGTGACGGTTGGTGTCGTTAGCCAGCCCCTCTGTTCAAAGATGGTTATCAGAGTTTTGGCCTCTGCTACTTCAGTCTAAAATGGTAGGAAACGCCCAGGAAGTGTGTTCAGCTTTGTCATTAGTCGATAGCTATCAGTGTGATGTTGTTAAGGCTGCTGTCCTTCTTATAAACTGGTTTCAGAAGCATCTTGACAGCAAAATTATTTCGAGCAAGGAAAATTCATTTCTGCGTGCAGGAAATGTGTTTCAGTGTTTGCTATCATTCAATTTCAATTGAACTTTATTTACACAGCACCAAATCACAACAGCAGTCACCTCAAGGTGCTTTATATTGTAAGGTCGACCCTACAATAGTGCATACAGAGAAAACCCAACAATCATATGACCCCCTATGAGCAGCACTTTGGCGACAGTGGGAAGGAAAAACTCCCTTTTAACAGGAAGAAACCTCCAGCAGAACCAGGCTCAGGGAGGGGCGGGGCCATCTGCTGTGATTGGTTGGGGTGAGAGATTCATACACACACACAATAACAGCCCCTCTCGCTCAGCTCTGTGTGGTGACAGACATGTGCAGACCCACAGGGCTGGGACCATCGACCTCAGAACTGAAGAAGCTTCTCGGATGAAACGTCTTCAAGCAACTTAAAGAAGTCCAGACGCTTTTCTTCCTCCTTAGACTACTCAGGGATGAATAAAGTATTCTAATTCTGATTTGGTGTTATATAAATAAAATTGATGTGAACTGAATTGAAAATTTAATATTTTTGATCAATTATTAAATGATTTAACAGGGACTTATTAGAACTATTAGAGCTGTGTGTTTCCCCGTGTGCCTCCACGTATGCTTAGTTTTCCTGATTCCCAGTTTAGGTTTTGTATGTTTTTTTGTTCAGCAATAAAGCTGCTTTTTGACTTTCGCCTCTGTTGAATCTGCACTTTGGACCCTAACCCTAACCCCTGCCTGTCACACAGCCCTAACATGACAAAATCCTTTTAAAACTGAACTAAATGCTGTCAAAGTTAGTTTTTTTTTCTTCCTTTTCTAAAATCAAGTTTGAATCCAGTGTTTACACGATGCCGAGCAACATTTTAAATGTACAGAGAGACTAAAAAGTTTGAACCTGTAAAATCAGTCTGACACCACAGGTCCATCGGTGAAATCGCTGACCATGTTTTTATCTTTTACCTTTGATTTAAAAATGTGACGTTTGAGTCTCTGAATGATCTAATTAATCTTTGAATCGAACAGATAACGAAACACTGACAGATACAGGTACAGTCAGACAGGTGAGCACAGCAGCTTTCACTACCTGAGCTTATGGTGCGGTGGAGCAACAGAGACATCAACATCAGCTGCAGGACAAACATGTCGATGAAGCTGATCAGTCCTGATCTATTCTCATTGGTCCTGATCCGTATTCGATCCGTCTGTATCTCAGAGAGTCTTCACTTTCATTTTCTGAGCTCTGAGTTCCGGGGTAGTTTAGGCCAATCAGCATCCTTCTTTCACTGTCTCTGGGCAGATTTGAGGATTGTGACCAATCAGACAAAAACAATAAAAACGGTTTGCGTTCTTTGCCACGGCTGCAGTTTCACATCACGACCAGCTTAACCTGGACTGTTTGTCAAACAGCTGCTTCTTTGGGTGTGTTATTAAAAAGTTGTTATTTGACTTCCTGAGTTTGTAAAATGAATAAAATCTGCTATTCGGTTTTTAAGTGATGACGTGATGAGTCCTGCTTCCGGGCCCAATGTAGTCTGCATTTAATAAGGCTGTTGTGTTTTTAATACGTTTTAATGCTTTGTATCTTGTTCTATTTAATCTCAACAAGCCCCTAAAAACAGTCAGTGATCGCCTCTCTCGGTTTTATTACCGCTAATCGTTTTAAAGCTCAGTTTTAAATCCTTATGATGTAACTACAGCCCAGCAGCAGTATATTAATGACTAACCTCGTATTGTGGATCTCAGTTGTTCTCCTGACTGAAGTTTGGTCCGTTTACAGCGTCCTGCCATGTGATTGCATTTGTCTCTAACCATCAGGAACCTTCACGTTAACTTTTATCAAGTGGAAAAAAAGTTAGCTTGTTTATATTATGCTAACATAGCTGTGTCGCTAGCGGTCACGTAGCACATCATTATATACCAGCTAGTCCAACTTCAGTAACCCTACAAATGTCACTGCTGTTTAGCTTTCTGTCTTCATTTATGTTGGAAGTGATAACAGAGCTGTACGTTTGAATTGTTTCACAAATCTCTCAGTCAGAACATGCTATATCATGTTTAGGTGGAAGCTAGCGAGCTAACTTCCTGCTAACTTCTAACTCTGTTAAATTTCATAAATTCTGTTTTCATGGATGTTAAACTTAATTGTTGCACCTGGTAAAGCAGCAACGCTGATCATTATATTAAAGATGAAAGAATTTAGACAGTTTTTAACTCTCAGTAAAGCTGCAGTGATCGTTTGACTTTGGGACCTGCAGCGGAGTTTGGGCCCAGACATGGCTAATGACGTCAGACTTAAAGACCAGATTGTAAGGAAACAAGAAGGAAATGAGCCTGTGACTTTCTGCCCCAGTGTCAGTGCTGGACTCATGCAGACACAGATAATCCAGAGTACATCACGGTCAGGCCGACACAGGTGAGCTCTGAAACAGGCTGAAGGGTTCAGGTCATACTAACTGAAGGTGCAGGTAAATAGTAATAAATAACAATCATAATAAAGCAGAGGCTCGTTAGCGACCTGCTGACCTGTTGTTGTTAAAGTGAGTGTGGATTCAGACATTAGGCTGTGATACTGACCTTTGCCCTGCTTTCTGCCTGCAGGCTCTAAAAGTGGAAGCAGAGCTGGAAACATGAGTGGCTGAGTCAGAAGCTGTCACGCTGATCCTCAGCCAATCACACACCACCGCTGACACACACACACACACACTGGTTTTCATATCTTAGTGAGGACATCCCATTGACATAATGCTTTCCCTAGCTGCTTACCCTCACCATCATGAATGCCTAACCCAACCGTAACCCTGGCACTAAAGCCACATTTTGAGCCTCAAAATTACCTTCAAACCTGCAGGGACAGACATGATGTCCCCATAAGGGCTGTTGGTCCCCACAAGTATAGTGGCATGCCAATTCTCTGTCCTCACAAAAACGTCTAAACGTGTACACACACACACACACACTGCAGTGGGTCAGTGGTTTCTAAAAACGCCCTTGTCCAGCGTGTGCTCATCTTTCCAGGAAAAACAGGAAGTTAAAAATACAGAAGCACCTGTGCTGCTCAGAAATGCATCTGTGCGACCTCTTACCCACTTCAGTACAAGCACGCACACGCACACATTTGTGGTCCTCTGTGTCAGGTATCTCTGGATGTTATGTGTGGACTGTTTTTTCTTGTTTATTTGACATGTTTCAGTCACGTGTTCATTTCTCCTGCCAGCAGGGGGCAGTTCAATTCAATTTAAGTGATATAGCACCGCCACAAGAACAGCCGGCTCAAGGAGCTTTATACTGTCAGGCAAAGACTACAGTGTCACACAGAAACTCCATTTAGACGACCTCGTGTGTGAGCAAGCACTTTGGTGACAGTGGGAAGGAAAAACTCCCTTTTAACAGGAAGAAACCTCCGACAGAACCAGGCTCAGAGAGGGGCGGGGCCATCTGCTGGGACTGGCTGGGGTGAGGAGAGCTGCACTGACAGTGCTGCTATGAAGTAAACCTGAACATGTTTAAATCACAGAGCAGGAAGTGCCCCTCTCACCGTGTTTAACAACATCAAACAGGAAGTGGAGAACCCGAAACATTTAAACACAACTTACTTTTCCTCTAAGCTCCTCCTCCTCATCATCATTAAAGGAGAACACGTTCAGAAAGTATTTTAATTCTGAAAGAAACAAAATTCAAAATTCATCTGACAGCCCTGCTCTGTACTTTATTATGGCGGGCCAACACCATTTTACTTTGGCGGGGCACTGCACTTTGCCATTGAGGCTGTTTTTTCAGTTTTTGTACTCATCTTCATTTCATGAAACTGTAGCAAAATTTATTTTCTACAACAAAAAGAAAATGACTAAAAGGCAACATTCTTCATGATCGCTTTATTTTTGCTGTTCGGGAACAAACTGTGAAAACACCCAAACATTTTCAACTCATGTATCAGATAAAAAAAAATAGGCTCTTATTTACAAAATCTTACACACAGGTAACTTCCTGTTACTACAGTAAATAATGCAACAACAAGTATCTAAAAAAACATTTTCTCTGTTTTCACTGACAGGAAACAGCTGAATCAGACGGGAATGGCTGTCAGGTCAGATCTCGAGGCCGAGCTGAGGCTCCGCCCTCAACCCGTGTCCTGGTGGAGAGACGGGGCGTTGGACCGTTTAAAGGGGACGCTGTCCTCAGAAGATGGGAACCACCTGAGAGGAGTTCTCAGAGTTCTGATCTACCTGAAGAAGAGAAAGAAAAACAAATGGATGACATCATCAGGACAGGATTGGCTGACAGCAGACCGCCAAAACGACCCCGTGATGTCCAAAGTGCTGCTGCTGTCGCTGAGATCACACCAAGTTAAACTGGCGCGCTCACCTCACTGTACACGGGGGGAGGGGGGCAGTGAAGTTCAGGCGCTCTCATTATGAGCCCACCCTCCTCCTCGTCCTCGGTGCCATCGTAGTCATGGAGCAGCGGCGTGCGGGGGCCGTCCACCCTGAGGTCGCGGTGGATGTTGCTGTAGCTGGGTGGGGCCGAGGGGAAGGAGGTCCAGCTGGAGCTGGCCTGGCTGCACATGCTGCTCGTCCGGCTGCCCACGCCGCTGAACGGGATCGTCCCGATGACCAGCGGCAGCTCCAGAGTCAGCTTCTCGCTGCCAGGGATGTGCAGGTAGATCTGAGGGGGTGGGGCTACAGGTTAAGCCTGCATCCTTCCATTTTACTCATCTTGCTTCTGATCTTATGACAACATTAGTGTCTCACCATGAGAGCGTAGTCCACCTGGATGATGTCACAGCCCAGCAGAGAGGGCTTCAGTTTGGGTACCCTGATGGTCCTGCCCTGCCACATGTCGCACATCCCAGAAATGATGTGGTTTCCTCGCACCGCCGACAGCTTCTGACGCAACACCTGCACACAGGAAACCGCACAGGTCACACTTCCTGTCCCATGGCACTCACGTCTGAAAGTAAAGGTTAGGGCATCACCTTGGTGCGTCCGTCCACGGCATACGAGTGTTTGGCGATGATGGCAGCCTTCGGCACCACAATGCGGGAGCACGTGTTCTCGAACTTGGCGTTGATGAAGATTTCCTCGCCCTCGCAGAAGCCCTTCCTGTCGATCTGAGCGCTAATGGACACCTGGCCATCAGGGATGAACATGCAGGTGACTTTCTTCTGAGCGGAGGCTGCCACCGGCGCCTGAGGGGAGGGGGAGGAGTTAATGAGCAGCACAGGTGACATCTCACAGCAGAGCTGCGCTGCATGGCCTTTACTGATGCTGAGCCCCCCTTACTTTGAGCTCCACCCCCTTTAAGACTACTATCCTCTGACTGGCTACCCCTCGCTGACAACAGATGGGTAGGGTTCTAGGCCTCTCTATGACATCACAGAGATCAGAGGGTAGAAAAGCCTGTAACAAACTGAGTGTTTCTCCGTGTCTGATATGAACATCTAACAGTAGAACAGGAAGTCAGCGACAGGAGATGTGCATTAACCAGAATCTACTTCCTGTCTGAAGTTTGATTCCGGGCGTTTCGTACCAGCAGGTCGGCTCGGTTCACGTCCAGCGGCTCCTCCACCTCAAATTCCTTCTCACACTGCAGGGCATGCTCGGACGGGCGGCGCAGCTCGGCCCGCACGTAGTACCGCACCGAGCCCAACTTCCCTCTGAAGGACGACACCAGGCACCTGAAAGCAGAGCAGTGGCGTTCAGCAGCATGATCAACACGCCATCAGAAAGCAGCGGCGGGACTGGAAACTCACCCGGGTGGTGGCAGCTCGAAGCCGAACTGGAAGCTGAAGGTTTTACCAGCAGGAAGCAGGAAGCAGCCGTCAGAGTCTGAGACACACAGGAAATACGTAATGAGCAACTTCCTGTTTCACATTAAAGCTCAATTCTCTGACTGCAGAAAATGGAGCTTTTACTTCTTGGGAGTAAAAAGAGCGACTTTCTTTTTGTTTTTATCCTGTCTGTGGGTCTCACATCCTGCAGTTCCTCTGGAGTCCAGCAGAGACAGTAGTGAGCCAGACCCGCAGACTCCCATGTTAAAATGAACATGTTTACAGCTGAAGCAGACACTGCTCTGGTCCCTGAAGACAATTTCCTCCTTCATTCGTGGGTTTTTATAAGCACAATTAAAGTTTGCATTACATCAGTCAATCACTGACAGACTGCAGAAATCCTAAAACCATGCAGATTCAGATTCTTCCGCGTGTTTCTCTAACTGATCTGGATAATAAAGTTTTTTTTATGTGAGCTTTGAATCGATACCTGTATTGATTAACTAATTCCTGTACTGTCTGATCTCGGAGCTTCACCTGGGCTAAGCGCCTCCTCCAGCCGCACATCCTCGTCGTACTTCAGGTACTCCACCTCCTGGCTCCTCCCGCGCTTCTTGCGGGGCTGGACACGCGCGCAGCCGGCGGCGGTGACGCGGAGGCCGGTCACCCTGCAGGGCTGCTCGGCCTCCAGCTGCACGGAGCCGGACAGCTTGTCCCCGCTGCTATAGAAGGCGCGGCCGGGTTCGGAAAACACCACCCGGAACAGCCGCAGCCTCTTGGCCGGGGACAGAACCATGACGACGGCCGAAACGGACCGGAAGTCAAGGGGTCAGAGTGTCATGGAGCGACGGTGAAATGTCCGGTTAGTGCAGAAACCGCCACCGAGGCGCGAAAACAAAATGAAATAAGGGTTTAATGAACCAGGGCAGCTGCTAAATTAGACTGGAAGTGCCACCGAGCCAGGCTGTCGGTGCCGTCTGTGATTCTTTCTGTAAACAACCCCGGCCCGTTTTATACCGCAGGAGGGGCGGGGGTCCCGCTGCCCTCCGAGCAGCACGTGCGGACAGCGTGAACTCGCCAAGCCTCTGCTACAGGGAACTCTGTGATTGGCCGGCCCAGAACGTCAGCCAATCGGAGCGCGAAGTGGACGCGTGAACAGTGCGTGAAATGGACTGTGGGCGGGGCGTCAAGCTGGCGGGCCATAAATGAGACAGAGCGCCCAAAGAGCGGAGTCATCAGAGTGAGAATAGAAACCTTCAGTAAACAGCACACAGGCAGCGACACCTCCATCCACAGCTTACACCCGTCGCCATACACTACACCTCCATCCACAGCCTACACCCATCGCCATACACTACACCTCCATCCACAGCTTACACCCGTCGCCATACACTACACCTCCATCCACAGCTTACACCCGTCGCCATACACTACACCTCCATCCACAGCTTACACCCATCACTATGCCTGGGTGGAGGTCAGGGCTGGACTGGGACAAAAAAAAATCGGCCCGGGCATCTTGACTAGAGTCCGGCCCACCAGGTATTACAGGAAAAACCATGAATCCTTTGAATGAAAACAAACGCTGCTGTCACAGTGATGGACACGGTCTTGTTGGTATATATGCATCAGTCTAATAAACTTAAACCTACACCATCCTCCCTATTCTGCTGTTCTAAACAGTACCTGGAAGTAGACTGCTTGGTCGAGTTAACCTCCTGAACACAACACATGGTGAAAACCTGAAATTAAGACAGAGGAGACTAGAGGTGAGACATGATCATTACTGATTACTGATGACAGATTTAGATATATTTTCATAAACCATTCATTTACCACATCAATAAACAGCACGGCAGGGCAAAATATTTTTTTCTAACATGGCAACCTTTAAAAAGTGAAAGGAGAGAGAAAGACAGGTGAGAAAGAATAAAACTTAATTGACTTTTTGATGGCATTTTACACACAGTACTGGTACAGTATCTAGAAAATGTGGGAAAATACTGGCATCATACACAGTACTTAGTTAGTACTTACATTGTAGCTGAAGTCCGGGACAAACTGTTCCTTTTCACCTCAACATGAAATGCGCAATAATTTCTCTGAATACGAGACGATTCCTTTTTTTTTTTTTTACGGGACGGTTGGCAACTCTAATAACTAACATTATACAGTGGGGCAAAAAAGTATTTAGTCAGCCACCGATTGTGCAAGTTCCCCCACTTAAAATGATGACAGAGGTCAGTAATTTGCACCAGAGGTACACTTCAACTGTGAGAGACAGAATGTGAAAAAAAAAAAATCCATGAATTCACATGGTAGGATTTGTAAAGAATTTATTCGTAAATCAGGGTGGAAAATAAGTATTTGGTCAATAACAAAAATACAACTCAATACTTTGTAACATAACCTTTGTTGGCAATAACAGAGGTCAAACGTTTACTATAGGTCTTTACCAGGTTTGCACACACAGTAGCTGGTATTTTGGCCCATTCCTCCATGCAGATCTTCTCAAGAGCAGTGATGTTTTGGGGCTGTCGCCGAGCAACACGGACTTTCAACTCCCGCCACAGATTTTCTATGGGGTTGAGGTCTGGAGACTGGCTAGGCCACTCCAGGACTTTCAAATGCTTCTTACGGAGCCACTCCTTTGTTGCCCGGGCGGTGTGTTTTGGATCATTGTCATGTTGGAAGACCCAGCCTCGTTTCATCTTCAAAGTTCTCACTGATGGAAGGAGGTTTTGGCTCAAAATCTCACGATACTTGGCCCCATTCATTCTGTCCTTAACACGGATCAGTCGTCCTGTCCCCTTGGCAGAAAAACAGCCCCATAGCATGATGTTTCCACCCCCATGCTTCACAGTAGGTATGGTGTTCTTGGGATGCAACTCAGTATTCTTCTTCCTCCAAACACGACGAGTTGAGTTTATACCAAAAAGTTCTACTTTGGTTTCATCTGACCACATGACATTCTCCCAATCCTCTGCTGTATCATCCATGTGCTCTCTGGCAAACTTCAGACGGGCCTGGACATGCACTGGCTTCAGCAGCGGAACACGTCTGGCACTGCGGGATTTGATTCCCTGCCGTTGTAGTGTGTTACTGATGGTGACCTTTGTTACTTTGGTCCCAGCTCTCTGCAGGTCATTCACCAGGTCCCCCCGTGTGGTTCTGGGATCTTTGCTCACCGTTCTCATGATCATTTTGACCCCACGGGATGAGATCTTGCGTGGAGCCCCAGATCGAGGGAGATTATCAGTGGTCTTGTATGTCTTCCATTTTCTGATGATTGCTCCCACAGTTGATTTTTTCACACCAAGCTGCTTGCCTATTGTAGATTCACTCTTCCCAGTCTGGTGCAGGTCTACAATTCTTTTCCTGGTGTCCTTCGAAAGCTCTTTGGTCTTGGCCATGGCGGAGTTTGGAGTCTGACTGGTTGAGGCTGTGGACAGGTGTCTTTTATACAGATGATGAGGTCAAACAGGTGCCATTCATACAGGTAACGAGTGGGGGACAGAAAAGCTTCTTACAGAAGACGTTACAGGTCTGTGAGAGCCAGGGATTTTCCTTGTTTGAGGTGACCAAATACTTATTTTCCACCCTGATTTACGAATAAATTCTTTACAAATCCTACCATGTGAATTCATGGATTTTTTTTTCACATTCTGTCTCTCACAGTTGAAGTGTACCTCTGGTGCAAATTACTGACCTCTGTCATCATTTTAAGTGGGGGAACTTGCACAATCGGTGGCTGACTAAATACTTTTTTGCCCCACTGTAAATAAAATAAAATAAAACAAGTTCAACATCAGTAACATCATAGCACCCGCCCAGCAGTATAGAAACTCCGTCATGCTAGCTAGTAGCAGTACGAGTTACTGTAACTGACTGTAAAAAGTCAGCATAACAAAAATAAACTCCACCTAAACTTGGTTTATATCTGACCCAGATAGACTGCAGGTCATAACTTCTTACCTGAAGTTCAGTTCACCGCCTCGGGTCTCTGCTCCTCCTGCCTTTCCGTCATCCACCTGCCAGCGTGTTGCATATGCTGGCCTCCATCACTTGCTAATGTTACTGAATCTGTGGAAGCTCCGCCATAGCCAAACAACTGAGTTATTTTTACACATCTCCCAGCATCTGGCCAATCCACCACCTTTCAGTGTTTATACCGCTACGGAAAACAAACAAACAAACCCCTCGGCCCATAAAAACAAAAAATCACCATCGGCCCACCGGGCATTTGCCCAGTGGGCCGATGGCCAGTCCAGCTATGGTGGAGGTGTACGCCATGGCTAGAACCAGACTGAGAGACAGCTCCATCCATCAGGCTGTCAGGATGCTGAACTGTCTCCCTGCTCTCACACACACCAACTCCAGACCTGCATCCACCTCTTCCCTCTGAACCCCCCAGACATAAAAAAACAAACTGAACATCCACCATCACCCTTTCACTGACTGCCCCCCCCCCACACACGAACTCTTGCCCACAGTCACTTTGGTTGTGTTTATGAAACTGTTGTTTATGAAAGACTGCATTGTGTTGTATATTAGACTTCTATTTTTTTATCTTTATATTGTTTTACTGTAACACTGAGGGCTGTGTGTGTTTGACTCCACCCACACATACCTATACACTACACCTACACCACCAGCTCACACCCATCACCATCCAGCTACAGCTGATCACCACCTACAGGAAACCTGAGAGCTGACACACAGCCGGAGCACGGCTCACGTAAAAGATACTTTCACACTTTTATAACTGTCCATGTACGGTCTCACATGTGCATGGGGTGGTGCTCTTTTTGTGTTTTGCCGAATGCTCTTCCAGTTTGTGAGGTCTGCTGGGATCCTGCCGGGAAGGCTACTTCTCTTCTCTGTGTGGAAATAATAAGATACTGAACCTGACGTTAACACCGGAGCACCAAAAACTGCCTCCTGAGAATGGATCCAACCAAAAACACCGTCACCCTCAGCATATTGTTTTCATGTGTACTGAAGTGACCATCTTTGGCCCAGCAGAAACATCCAATCAAAATCCTCAAATTTTACTCATTACAGCTCAGCCCTCACAGACAGTTTGTTATGATAACCTGTCGGTCACAGAGGCCACGCCCCTATTTACAGTGGCTTGCAAAAGTATTCGGCCCCCTTGAACTTTCCCACATTTTGTCACATTACAGCCACAAACATGAATCAATGTTATTGGACTTCCACGTGAAAGACCAACACAAAGTGGTGAACACGTGAGAAGTGGAACGAAAATCATAAATGATTCCAAACATGTTTTACAAGCCCCCTTTGGTCTGAGTGCAGTCAGTTCCTCATAGACGTTGCCTGATGAGTGCTAATGACTAAATAGAGACCACCTGTGTGTAACATAATGTCAGTACAAACACAGCTGCTCTGTGACGGCCTCAGAGGTTGTCTAAGAGAATACTGGGAGCAACAACACCATGAAGTCCAAAGAACACAGCAGACAGGTCAGGGATAAAGTTATTGAGACATTTAAAGCAGGCTTAGGCTACAAAAAGATTTCCCAAGCCTTGAACATCCCACGGAGCACTGTTCAAGCCATCATTCAGAAATGGAAGGAGTATGACACAACTGTAAACCTACCAAGACAAGGCCGTCCACCTAAACTCACAGGCCGAACAAGGAGCTGATCAGAAATGCAGCCAAGAGGCCCATGGTGACTCTGGACGAGCTGCAGAGATCTACAGCTCAGGTGGGGAATCTGTCCATAGGACAACTATTAGTCGTGCTCTGCACAGAGTTGGCCTTTATGGAAGAGTGGCAAGAAGAAAGCCATTGTTAACAGGAAACCATAAGAAGTCCTGTTTGCAGTTTGCCACAAGCCATGTAGGGACACAGCAAACATGTGGAAGAAGCTGCTCTGGTCACATGAGACCAACATGCAAAACGCTGTGTGTGGAAAACTAACACTGCACATCACTCTGAACACACCATCCCCACTGTCAGATATGGGGGTGGCAGCATCATGCTCTGGGGGGGCTTCTCTTCAGCAGGGACAGGAAGCTGGTCAGAGTTGATGGGAAGATGGATGGAGCCAAATACAGGGCAATCTTGGAAGAAAACCTCTTGGAGTCTGCAAAAGACTTGAGACTGGGGCGGAGGTTCACCTTCCAGCAGGACAACGACCCTAAACATAAAGCCAGGGCAACAATGGGATGGTTTAAAACAAAACATATCCATGTGTTAGAACGGCCCAGTCAAAGTCCAGATCTAAATCCAATCCAGAATCTGTGGCAAGATCTGAAAACTGCTGTTCACAAACGCTGTCCATCTAATCTGACTGAGCTGGAGCTGTTTCAAAGAAGACTGGGCAAAGATTTCAGTCTGTAGATGTGCAAAGCTGGTAGAGACAGACCCTAAAAGACTGGCAGCTGCAACTGCAGCAAAAGCTGGTTCTACAAAGTATTGACTCAGGGGCTGAATAATTACACACACCCCACTTTGCAGTTATTTGTAAAAAATGTTTGGAATCATGTTTGATTTTGGTTCCACTTCTCACGTGTGCACCACTTTGTGTTGGTCTTTCACGTGGAATTACAATAAAATTGATTCATGTTTGTGGCTGTAATGTGACAAAATGTGGGAAAGTTCAAGGGGGCTGAATACTTTTGCATCCACTGTATGCAAACAGTTGAGTTCTGGTGCAGGTGAAACAGCCCACACTGCTTACATAACAGGACACTGGAGGAAACTCTCGACCATCTCACACTTCTGTTTAATCAGTTTTCTGTTTGATGTTTATTCAGCTGTGTGAAAACTAGAACTTTAATCTCAGCCAAACCGATTTACTCACAAACAAATCAAACACTGAAAAAAGCCAAACAATAACATTTATAAGTATCTAATTGACCTGAGTAGCCAAAGACCACGGTGGGGTTGAAAACGATGTGCGGGGAGTTCGTCTCCCAAAACATCGGAGCACTTTTGCAAATATGTGATATCGTGATAAACCGAGCAGATATTTGAAGTTCACACAACTACATTCTCGCCTGAAAATATGTTAAAAGTTTATTTTGTGACACAGAGTAATATTAAAAGTAGCTGCTGCCATTGTTGGAAGCTGGAATATGAATTCTGGGATAATATGGGCCACAAAGGATACACCCGACCCATCCTTCAAATCTGGGGAAAGGGGAACGCATTTGGAGCAGCTTTTGAAGTTGGACAGCCTTCATCGCGTCGCTGTGATGTAATCGGCCTACAAATGCAGCCTCAGGAGGATGCAGCCCATGAACTTGGACACTCCTAATGTCATAGTATTTCCAATACTGATTTGAAAGCAGCAGTGTGCCACTGTGATTTTCACTTTTCACAATAATGATTTAACACAACACCTTTGAGCTTTTATTTTGAAATTGTGCGTTTTGGAAAGCTGAACGTAGAGCACTTGGAGACGAGCACAGGCTGTAAAAAACAGACGAGAGTGGTCACGGAAAGGTTTGGACGTGTGAGAGAAAAGACGTAAATCAGTCACAGCAGGGCCTCTGACACAGTTCAGTGGGCTGAACGTTGGTGTTGATACTGTTGATGTTTGGATTGAGCTGTTCCCTGCAGGCCATTCAGAAAGAAGAATACAGGTCACCTGACACTCATTTCAGCCAGTAAGCACTCGCGTTTACACTGTGAGGAAAATGAATAATTCTGTGAACTCAAAACTAAAAAGAAAAACTAAATAATCGTCCTGTCCACAGCTGTCAACATTACCTCGTCAAGCCTAAGAGCCCGCTGCTGACCCTCAAACAGCGGTGAGGCCGCAAACCGTGAGGCAGCGTCACGCGTTTTCAGGTAGACGGGACCTCATGAAACAAACAGGACGAGTCAGGCTGCTTGATCCACGCTTTATTACAGGAAGTGAAACACAGTCAGCAACTTTCCGCAGTGAAGCTCCACTCGCGTGTTTCACCTGGACATGAAAACCAAAACAGATTCAATCACCTGGATTACAGAGCCCGATTAGCCCGGCCCCCCACACGTCCATAGATCTGAGGCTCAGACAGAAACGTGACGGCGCGATGTGTCGGGTGTCTCGCTCTCACCGCCGTCTTAAATACGCCAATAAATAAACAGTAAGTTAGCGTTTGTTCAAGTTCAGAGGAAAGCAGCAGCAGAGTTCCCGTTAGCATGTTCGTCCTCTCCGAGTCCGAACGCCACCAGCACACAGACGTACAGCAGTCTGCTCATATGTACATGCCACAGGTCAAAGGTCAGCAGGCTTCCTGACCCTGTGGCCTCCTGGGTCCCTCCGGTGTGACGTGTGAGAGGGTCATCTGTTCAGCTTCTCATCAAACCTGCAGAGAGACAGGAAGTGGATTCATGAACCGCGCCAACATCAGCAGGCCTTAACGTCTCTGTGAGCGTCTTCGTCTTCTCTCCGTCTTCCTCACGTCAAAGATCACGTGACATTTCTGCAATCGTTTCTCGATAAAAGGCTGCAAACTGATGGAGCGCTTTTAATTTGGAAATGATACAGGAAGTATGACTCAGTAAAATAGGAGTTAGTCAAACAGAAGGAATAAGAAAAGGCTGTTATCACCAGCTGTTAAGGTGAATAGGGGTCAAAGGTCAGTATGGGTTAGGTCTAAAACATACAGAAGTAGCAGCTAACCCAGCTGCCACGGTTAGCCTTTTTGTTAGGTGTTATAAGCGTTTGTGGAGTTGGAGTCAGAGTGGAGGCAGAGTGGAGTCAGAGTCAGAGTCAGAGTGGAGCGGAGTCAGAGTGGAGCCAGAGTAGAGTCAGAGTGGAGTCAGAGTAGAGTCAGAGTGGAGGCAGAGTGGAGGTAGAGTGGAGTCAGAGCGGAGTCAGAGTCAGAGTGGAGCCAGAGTGGAGTCAGAGTGGAGGCAGAGTGGAGGCAGAGTGGAGGTAGAGTGGAGTCAGAGTGGAGTTAGAGTCAGAGTGGAGCCAGAGTGGAGTCAGAGTGGAGGCAGAGTGGAGGCAGAGTGGAGGCAGAGTAGAGTCAGAGTCAGAGTCAGAGTCAGAGTGGAGCCAGAGTGGAGTCAGAGTGGAGTCAGAGTCCGAGTCAGAGCGGAGCGGAGTCAGAGTGGAGCCAGAGTAGAGTCAGAGTCAGAGTCAGAGCGGAGGCAGAGTGGAGGTAGAGTGGAGGTAGAGTGGAGTCAGAGCGGAGTCAGAGTCAGAGTGGAGTCAGAGCGGAGTCAGAGTAGAGTCAGAGTCCGAGTCAGAGCGGAGCGGAGTCAGAGTGGAGCCAGAGTAGAGTCAGAGTCCGAGTCAGAGCGGAGCGGAGTCAGAGTGGAGCCAGAGTAGAGTCAGAGTCAGAGTCAGAGCGGAGGCAGAGTGGAGGTAGAGTGGAGGTAGAGTGGAGTCAGAGCGGAGTCAGAGTCAGAGTGGAGTCAGAGTGGAGGCAGAGTGGAGGCAGAGTGGAGGCAGAGCGGAGTCAGAGTGGAGCCAGAGTGGAGTCAGAGTAGAGTCAGAGTCAGAGTCAGAGCGGAGCGGAGTCAGAGTGGTGCCAGAGTGGTGCCAGAGTGGAGTCAGAGTGGAGTCAGAGTAGAGTCAGAGTCAGAGTCAGAGCGGAGTCAGAGTCAGAGTGGAGTCAGAGTGGAGGCAGAGTGGAGTCAGAGCGGAGTCAGAGCGGAGCGGAGTCAGAGTGGAGCCAGAGTAGAGTCAGAGTAGAGTCAGAGTCAGAGCGGAGCGGAGTCAGAGTGGAGCCAGAGTAGAGTCAGAGTAGAGTCAGAGTGGAGGTAGAGTGGAGTCAGAGCGGAGTCAGAGCGGAGCGGAGTCAGAGTGGAGTCAGAGTGGAGCCAGAGTGGAGTCAGAGTGGAGTCAGAGTAGAGTCAGAGTCAGAGCGGAGCGGAGTCAGAGTGGAGCCAGAGTGGAGTCAGAGTGGAGTCAGAGTGGAGGCAGAGTGGAGGCAGAGCGGAGGCAGAGTGGAGCCAGAGTAGAGTCAGAGTACAGTCAGAGTCAGAGCGGAGCGGAGTCAGAGTGGAGCCAGAGTAGAGTCAGAGTAGAGTCAGAGTGGAGGCAGAGTGGAGTCAGAGTGGAGGCAGAGTGGAGTCAGAGCGGAGTCAGAGTGGAGCCAGAGTAGAGTCAGAGTACAGTCAGAGTCAGAGTGGAGTCAGAGTGGAGTCAGAGTGGAGCCAGAGTAGAGTCAGAGCGGAGTCAGAGTGGAGCCAGAGTAGAGTCAGAGTACAGTCAGAGTCAGAGCGGAGCGGAGTCAGAGTGGAGCCAGAGTAGAGTCAGAGTCAGAGCGGAGTCAGAGTCAGAGTGGAGTCAGAGTGGAGGCAGAGTGGAGTCAGAGCGGAGTCAGAGCGGAGCGGAGTCAGAGTGGAGCCAGAGTAGAGTCAGAGTAGAGTCAGAGTCAGAGCGGAGCGGAGTCAGAGTGGAGCCAGAGTGGAGTCAGAGTGGAGTCAGAGTGGAGGCAGAGTGGAGGCAGAGCGGAGTCAGAGTGGAGCCAGAGTAGAGTCAGAGTACAGTCAGAGTCAGAGCGGAGCGGAGTCAGAGTGGAGCCAGAGTAGAGTCAGAGTAGAGTCAGAGTGGAGGCAGAGTGGAGTCAGAGTGGAGGCAGAGTGGAGTCAGAGCGGAGTCAGAGTGGAGCCAGAGTAGAGTCAGAGTACAGTCAGAGTCAGAGCGGAGTCAGAGTGGAGTCAGAGTGGAGTCAGAGTGGAGCCAGAGTAGAGTCAGAGCGGAGTCAGAGTGGAGCCAGAGTAGAGTCAGAGTACAGTCAGAGTCAGAGCGGAGCGGAGTCAGAGTGGAGCCAGAGTAGAGTCAGAGTAGAGTCAGAGTGGAGGCAGAGTGGAGTCAGAGTGGAGGCAGAGTGGAGTCAGAGCGGAGTCAGAGTGGAGCCAGAGTAGAGTCAGAGTACAGTCAGAGTCAGAGTGGAGCCAGAGTAGAGTCAGAGTAGAGTCAGAGTGGAGGCAGAGTGGAGTCAGAGTGGAGGCAGAGTGGAGTCAGAGCGGAGTCAGAGTGGAGCCAGAGTAGAGTCAGAGTACAGTCAGAGTCAGAGTCAGAGCGGAGCGGAGTCAGAGTGGAGCCAGAGTAGAGTCAGAGTAGAGTCAGAGTAGAGTCAGAGTCAGAGTCAGAGCGGAGCGGAGTCAGAGTGGAGCCAGAGTAGAGTCAGAGTAGAGTCAGAGCGGAGCGGAGTCAGAGTGGAGTCAGAGTGGAGTCAGAGCGGAGTCAGAGCGGAGCGGAGTCAGAGTGGAGCCAGAGTAGAGTCAGAGTAGAGTCAGAGTGGAGTCAGAGTAGAGTCAGAGTCAGAGTCAGAGCGGAGTCAGAGTGGAGCCAGAGTGGAGGCAGAGCGGAGTCAGAGTGGAGTCAGAGTGCCTTACTGGCGGATGGCGTCGGGGATCTGCAGCCGGTCTGTGGGGATGAGCTCGGACAGCTGCTGCAGACTCTGAATGAAGCGGATCTTCCTGCTGAACTTATCGCTGTGGAGAACAGGGTCAAAGGTCACAGGTGAGACAGACCAACTACATCAAGCTAACACAACACATCAGGACCTGGGATAGTTTAACCTGTAAGATTTCTCTCTGAGATTTATCTGTGTAATGACCAGATCCACCACAGGAGGCCGCTCTAACCGAGGGGGAAGACCTGGGGTCCTGTTCTCAGGTCTGAGCTTTAGAAGGTGTTTCTGCTGCAACATCCAACATCTGCACAACATCAAACACTCGTTAAGACACTGAGATGGCGCCTTGTGCTGACCGATGTTTCCACCAGGCGGTGCAGTTCTGTGAGGTTCTGGTTTCACCAGCGTGCACCACAGACTCTTGGAAGAATTCTTCACGATCGAAAGAATTACGAAGATTAGCGATGCACTAATCGTCGGCAACAGACATGACAGCCGTCTAATCTAACGCCAGTAAATTATTGGGTCTTAAATGTTATGCAGACATCTGCCACCAGATGGTGCATCGTCGTTGGGAAACCTGCTCATCTCCATCTATTATTACTTTATTACATCAATATAACAGGAGGTTCAGTAAAAACGTCCTTCAAGGAGCTGCTCTTAACTTTCTTACTCTGAGTAACTGTCTGTACTTTTTCACTCAAGTTTAAATCCATACTTGAACTTTTACTGCAGTATTTTTTAACACTAGTATATGTACTTCATATTGATGTGGTCAAAGAACAGCATCGTGGTCCGTAAAGCCCAACAGCGACTCTACTTCCTCCTCAAACTGAGGAGAGCGAGAGCAGAGAGAGGATCGTGGGTGCTTCTCTGCCCTCACTCCAGGACATCTGCTGCACCCGCCTCACCCAAAAAGCTCTCTGCATCACAGGTGACTCCGCCCATCTGTCCATCAGGAAGGAGACTGAAGAGCCTCCGGGCCAGAAGACTGAGAGACAGCTTCATCCATCAGGCCGTCAGGATGCTAAACTCTCTCCCTGCTCTGTCGACCCCGCCCCCCCAAATACAGTGAACCACCGCCCTTCACTGACTTCCACACTCCCACTTTGAACACTCAGACTGTGTTGGACACTGTTGTGTGTATAAGACTTTTCACACTGAGGACTGTGGGAGCCCTGCAGTTTCAGATTCCTGTGTACGATCTGTACATGTGCTTTTGACAATAACTCTTCTCTACTTAAACACTGAATGTCTGGACTTTTCCACCTCTGATCATGAATGTGATAAAGATTTTAAAATGCCTTTGTTAGTTTTTGACATTTTCCATGAAATTGAACTAAACTTCTGAGCATTTCTTACTTTTAGACTTACTGTTAGTCTAATTTCTTTCCCTCATCCCAAGTAAAGACTCATTAGATGCACCGTGAATGTGCACACTGTGATTTATCCAGTGAGCTGCACTTTGACTCCATACAGAGGTTTAGTGACAGAGGCCCTGCTAGATCTCTGCTTCTTGGTACTTCACTGCCACCTTCTGGTGGTAGGCATGCACTGCAGCCAACCAGGGTCCAGAAAAACCAAATGTACATTGTGTGTGTGCGCGTGTCTGTGTGTCTGTGTGCGCGTGTCTGTGTGTGCGTGTCTGTGTGTCTGTGTGTCTGTGTGCGCGTGTCTGTGTGTGCGTGTGTGTGCGCGTGTGCGCGCGTGTGTGTGTGCGCGCGTGTGTGCGTGTGTCTGTGTGTGTGTGTGTGCGCGCGTGTGTGCGTGTGTGTGTGTGCGCGCGTGTGTGCGTGTGTGTGTGTCTGTGTGTGTGTGTGTGCGCGTGTGTGCGTGTGTGTGCGTGTGTGTGTGTGCGTGTGCGTGCCTGTGTGTGTGTGTGTGTGTGCGTGCGTGTGTGTCTGTGTGTGAGTGTGTGTGTGCGCGCGTGTGTGCGTGTGCGCGCGTGTGTGCGTGTGTGTGTGTGTGCGTGTGTGCGTGTGTGTGTGCGTGCGTGTGTGTCTGTGTGTGTGCATGTGTGTGTGCGCGTGTGTGTGTGTCTGTGTGTGTGCATGTGTGTGTGCGTCTGTGTGTGTGCATGTGTGTGTGCGTGTGTGTGTGTGTGTGTCTGTGTGTGTGCATGTGTGTGTGCGTGTGTGTGTGTGTGTGTGTGTCTGCGTGTGCGTGCGTGCGTGCGCATGTGTGCGTGTGTGTGTGTCTGTGCTTGCGTCTGTGTGTGCGTGTGTGTGTGTGTGTGTCTGCGTGTGCGTGCGTGCGTGCGCATGTGTGCGTGTGTGTGTCTGTGCGTGCGTCTGTGTGTGCGTGTGTGTCTGTGTGTGTGTGTGTGTGTGTCTGCGTGTGTGCGTGTGCGTGCGTGCGTGCGCATGTGTGCGTGTGTGTGTGTCTGTGCTTGCGTCTGTGTGTGCGTGTGTGTGTGTCTGTGCGTGCATCTGTGTGTGCGTGTGTGTCTGTGTGTCTGCGTGTGTGCGTGTGTGCGTGTGCGTGCGCATGTGTGCGTGTGTGTGTGTCTGTGTGTGTGTGTGTGTGTCTGTGTGTGTCTGTGTGTGCGTGTGTGTGTCTGTGCGTGCGTCTGTGTGTGTGTGTGTGTCTGTGTGTGTGCACTGACCTGATGAAAGGTTTGACCAGCGTGATGAGAGCTTTGATGTACCAGGCAGGATGGACGACCAGCAGCCCCTTCAGGTCCTTCTTCAGCCTGTGGAGACATGAGGACAGTGAACAGTGTCCTCGTTCGCTAAACACACTTCAAAGGCCACCGTGACCGTCAGCTGGTCGCGGTAACGCCGTTACGTATGACGGACGAGTTAAAGAGCTGCACGCTGCTGCTGTGAGCGTGCACAGCTGTGATGAGGAGGAGGAAGAAGATGAGCTCCAAAGAGCTGGAAACATGGCTGAATCCCCGACATCATCTCCCGCGTCGAAACTGGTCACAACGCAACAGCAAAGGCAACGGATGATTACGTCATGACCACGCAGAGCAGCGCTCCAATCAGAGCGTCTCTTACACAGCGAGCGTTATCAATCAGATTAAAGACGTCATGACGGAGTCTGACCCGACGTCAGCACCATCACCTGCTGCCGTTGAGCCACAGCCAGCTATTAGCCTTTATTAGCAGAAGGTGACATGGCGAGAGGCGGGGGGGGGGCCAACCCCCACTGCTGCCATCTTGGATTGCGGAGTTGGTGGGTTGGTTGTTTCCAAACAGGAAGTCTGACTCGAGTGCATGCTCCAAATAGGATCTCGGCGCTGCACGTCACGCAGCGTGTGAAAATCAGGTCGTGACCCTGACACTGCCAATGGATGAATAGAGGGGTCATTGTTGTTGTGGCTGTGATGGGGGCGGAGCTCTCCGTTGGCGCTCTTGACTATGGTTAGCGTAACGCGCCTTGTTTTCACCTTAGCTCGTCTCACATTCAGAATATCCCGTCTTCCTCCTCTCACCCACACCGGTCGCGGCTGATGGCCACCCCTGAGCCTGGTTCTGCTGGAGGTTACTTCCTGTCGCCAAAGTGCCTTTTCATAGGGGGGTCACATGATCGTATGCTTCCTTTGTACAGCATAAAGCGCCCGATGCGACTGTTCGTGCTATATAAATAAAGCAAACTTGCAGGTAGTTGAACTGAAAGATCATCTCGCCGCATGGTCCACAGGTCGGACACAGCGAGCAGCTATGAGAAGCTCTACTCGTCTACGGGGTCACAGTTACTGAAGGAACAGGAAGTAAAGAAGCTCCACCCCTCAGGGCGGTGCTGAGAGGGGATGCTGTACCTCCTGTCGATGGACGTGTAGCACTGGTGAAGCCATTTGATGGAGGGCAGCTTGTTTCTGGGAGCCATGGCGCACAGGTAGACTAGCAGGTAATTCTCTGAGACCATCAGGTCCAGCGTCCCCACGATGTACCTGCAGGGGAAGACAGGTGATGAAGGAGGCGTGGCTCACACCTGCTAGCAACTGACCACAATTTCTGGGCCCAAACTCACCTGAACAGGTTTTCCATGACATACTCGTAGTTTTCCACTGTGTTCTCCGGCAGGTAACAGGAAGTGAAGAGGATGATGGCGTTCATCCCGTCTCCAAAGTAGCCTGTCAACCAACCACAGGCAGAGCTGTGACGGTGCAACTTCAAATACAACAGTGTTAGCTCCGTGGCACCTGCAGGTGTGTTACAGGTGAGTGTGTGTGGCGCTTGACGTCCTGCAGGTGTAATATCAGTGTAGCATCTTATTTGTGTTACAGGTGTTTTTCAGGTGTGTGTGGGAAGCTCCTGCAGGTGTATTACAGGTAGTTTGGTGGGTGTGTGACCTCTGACCTCCATGCGACAGGACCTGCAGGTACGGCTCCAGGACGCTCATGTTGACATGGTATTCGTGTCCTGAGATGCAGAACCGCCTCCAGCGCCGCCCTCTGCTGTCCACCTGATCCAGCTCCATCAGACCTTCGGACTGCTCCATCGGATTTCTGGCCACACCCACAGCCCCGCCTCTGCCCATCCGAGGAAGGTCGTCTGTGAGACAGAGGTCAGAGGTCAGCTGCTTTTCTCTCGGTTACGTTACTTCCCATCTGCGTGCACATCTCACCGTCCCACTCCAGGTCGTGCATGCTGTCCGGCAGTGTTCCCGTCTCGCTGTCCGATGGCGTCTCCAGAGCTTCCAGGTTGATGTCAAGCGACGGCGTGTCGTCTGGTGTCCCTGACAGCGCGGCTGCGGAGAAGCTGTTCCGATCGTTCGAGTCACGGCGGTTCAGAGTGAGACTCAGAGACGGTGCCACCAGACGCTTCTTAGCTCCGCCTCCACCCGATAGAGTGAAGCTGGTGACCGGAGCTAAAGAAGAGAGGACTGAGTGAACACTGATCTTTGGAAGATTGATCTCATTGATTCTGATCACCTTTGATTGGTGACTGAGCTTTATCAGAGCGCAGTGCTCCAGTACCAACAGCAACAGAGACAATATTTACACATATATAAGATACTTATTAACAGTGTTGGGTAAGTTACTTTAAATTAGTAACCTAGTTACATTACTAGTTACTTCCATCAAAAGTAACTCAGTTACTTGAAGTTACTTGTTACTTTCGAAGTAACTAGTTACTAGGGAAAGTAACTTTGGTTTTACTAATGCCCTACCTGCCCCCTGGCAACACTTTGCTAGACCCGCCCCTGCACAGTTACCAGCTGTCAGCTACTTAGAAAAGGATCCTGGTGTTATTTGTCTCTCAGAAACAGTTCATAACTTCAACTCATCCATGTCACGTAAAAGGTAAACCTGTTTCTCCATCACCTGTTCAGCTCTGATGATTCAGTAAGGACATCTCCTGGTTTCATCTTCATGTTTCCCTCTCACCACATATCCAAACCATCATGACCAGCAGCTTTACAGCTGTGGCTCCAGCAAACATCAGCTGATACTAGAAATTAATATTAAATAAATTCTAACCACAGCTGATCAAGCTTAAACGTGCTGCTGTTGTTTAGCGCGACATCCCTCTGGTTTCCTTTTTCTGGCGCAAAGTGGGCGATAAACAAACAAGAGAGACGATCAGCTGATCATTGATCAGTTTCATGATTGAAGCAGAAACAGGAGAGGGAGGGGGGAGGATGAGAGAAGAAGAGGCAGCTGTGCAGCAAAGACAGAATAAATCCAGCTTTGTGCCTTTTTCATTGTAGCTGAAGTCCAGGACAAACTGTGTCTTTTCAGCTCAACACGAAACACGTAATAATTTCTCTGAATACCAGATGATTCAGTTTTTTAGGGGACGGTTGGCAACTCTACTAACTAACCTTATGAATAAAATAAAGTTCACTATCAGTAACATCATAGCACCACCCAGCTGTACAGAAACTCCGTCATGCTAGCTAGTACGAAAGTCAGCATAACGAAAATAAACTCCACCTAAACTTGGTTTATATCTGACCCAGATGGACTGCAGCCCATAACTTCTTACCTGAAGTTCAGTTCACCTGACACTCGGACCGGCGGCTGCCTCGGGTCTCTGCTCCTCCTGCCTCCCCTTTCCTTCATCCACCTGCTGCCTCCACCACTTGCTAATGTTATTGAACCTATGGAAGCTCCGCGATGCCACCACACGAAGTAACGAGTAACGAGCCTATCTAAATCCCAGTAACAAGTAACGCGTCCCTGATTTTGGCCTAATAACTAGTTACCGTGCTCGTTACCACAATAATAACGTAGTTACTGTAACGCGTTACTTAATAACACGTTAGTCCCAACACTGCTTACTAATAAATATCTGAATAAGAAAGACGAGCATGAGCAAAAAGGGTGTAGCAATAGCAGTATACAGTGTGATGGGTGGATGAGTTGTACAGGGAGCCACAGGCAGGAATGCATTCCTGGGTCGTTCAGTGGTGCTTTTTGGTAATCTCAGTCTATGACTGAGCGTGCTCCTGTGGGAGGAATTATCCAGCACTGTCTTTATCCTGGACAACATCCGCCTCTCCATCACAACCTTAAGAGAGTCCAGCTACATCCCCACAACATTGTTGGCCTTGCAGATCAGTTCATTGAGTCTGTTAGCGTCAGCAACCCTCAATCTGCTCCCCCAGCATGCAACAGCGTAGAGGATAGCACTGGCCACAACAGAGTCGTAGCTTTAACTTTAGCTTACAAAAATTGGTTTTCACCTGATTCTCCTGCTGGACTTTCTGTGTCGTCCTCTGGAAGTGGTCTGAAGCAGCAAGTCCAGCAACGCCAGCCAGGTGAAACCAGGTAAACATGTGAAACAAAGAGGTGTTAGCAACATCGACATTGCTCTGTGAGAAGATATTCACCACACACATTAGCTTTAGTTTGCATTTATTCACAGCTATTAGCTTCTGTTAGCACATATTAGCATTAGCCTTTATTAAGCTACATTTGCCTCTTACCATATGTTACTATTAGCCTCTGTTAGCACAAATTAACATCCTCCATAAGGATCTATTTATCTTTATTAGCCTCTGTTAGCATGACCTCTGACCTGGGGAAGCCATCATCCTGCCACTCCTCCCTCAGCTCCATGTCCTGGATGTTGGCGGGGCTTGAGGGCCCTGGAGCAGACCTGGAGGAGCAAAGAAAAACCGAAACTGGGACCCAATTCAGATTCTCTTCTCTGATTGGCTGATTGTTCTTCTGCAGGTATTTTGATGTTTTTGTTGTTGTTTTTTTGTGGTTCTATTATTTAGTTAAATAAAGATAAATAAATGAGTTTGTTTGATCGGACATTCATGACTCTCACACACACACACACACACACGTTGGTCTGACCTCCTGTGACGTTCGTTTGGAGGTTTGTAAACTATTTATAGCTCCAGGGTTTCCGTCCAATCACAGATCTGACCTGCAGGCAGTTAAGCCTCCTGGTGATTAAAATCAGATCAAACCCGTCTGACTGCTCTGACTATCTCACACACACACCTGAACAGGTGAACAAGGGAGGGGCTTCATTGTTCCTCTGTTTGCTGTGAAGCTGACACACCTGATCTCCAGCTACAGTAACTGAACAGGTGTGTGCAGTGGGTGGTCCTCTGCAGGTGAGGAGTGTTTTCACTGCGGTACCTTCAGGGTCAGCTCGGAAAAATATCAGAACTCTGATGAGCCTCCACAAAAACAAAGAGGAGAGATGAAGGAGTCTGTGAAGCTTCCTTGGAGTCACTCCTGGTGAGGAACAGCTGTGGATGGATTTGCCCTGAAAGTTCAGATGAAATCCTGGTGAAGATCAAAACTCTTCACAAAGGATCTCAGCCAATCAGAGGGCTCCTCAGGTGAGAACATGTGAGAAGAAGGAGGAGGAGTTTAAGACGATGAAGACTGATGTTTGCAGATCGTATAATCTGCTCCAGCCTTAAAGATTCGTAAAGTGTTGGCGGCCGCCCCCTGGTGGTGCGTGCAGATACTGCAGGTGAACTGCAGGGGGTGGAGCCAATCATTATTACATCATCACCTTTATTCTGAGCTCGTCCCAGCAGATGGCACTCTTGGCTCAGGCTGTTGATTTACAGCCAGATTTTCTAAAAAAAAGCTAAAATGGTGTGTGAGCGCAGTCCTCAGGTGTGTGAGCGCAGTCCTCAGGTGTGTGAGCGCAGTCCTCAGGTGTGTGAGCGCAGTCCTCAGGTGTGTTATGAGACGCACCTCCGTGGGCAGCAAGGTTAGGCCAGGAACATAAGACGCTTTGTTTCGGCGCGGGTTATTAAACTGCGTGTTGTGAACGTTAAATATTCTCCCCTAATGTCCTCGGCTCTGCGTGTGTTACAACGGCCTCACCTGCGCAGGTGAAGCTGCAGAGTGCGAGGCGTGAACCTCAGAGCGATGTTCAGTCCGTTTCTTCATCAGCTCAAACACAGTTCAGATCACTGGCAGTTTGTTTGGTGGCGTTCACTCAGCACCTGCTCCACAGATCAGCTGTTTGCAGGAGCATGATGGGAAATCGCAAAAACTCAACGTGTGACACAAACTAGCGTATAACACGCAGGCGTGACCGGACGCCTCGCCTGCAGAGCTTCAGGGACTGAGCTGGGAGCTCAGAGAACAGCTGAGTGTTTTCAGGGACTCGGGAGGATCAGAGGCCTCCTCTGGTCTTTGACTCTGAGCTCAGATCCAGAAAAAGGCGTCAGCTTCCTGTCCGAGGACCAGAACCCGATCAGGACCAGGAGCCAATCAGAAACTGCAGACTAATCAGTGAAGTCATCAGCAAGGAAGAGATCGGCGATGAGGCTCAGGACCTGGACCGGGAGACCCCATAGCAAGCAGGAAGTCAACTGACATCACTTCCTGCTGATCAAAACAGCCCAGATCATCAGGCAGTGAACATATCACAGAGACCCCTTCACTGACCGTCAGGAAGAATGAGCGTCAGCAGCAGAAGCAGTTTGAATTGAACTTCCTCTTTTTACTTTCAGGAAATGCGCACGCACACAAATACACACACTCTCTCACAGCGTTTGAGCTGTAAATATTTACCTGTCCTCACCGTGCCCGTCTGTGTGCTCAGTGGGGGAGCTCATGATGTCACTCTGATGTCACGGCGTGCTCTGACCAGCGTGTAGGACCCACTGGATGTCTGAGTGTGGAGTCCTCCTTCCTCTCCTCTCCCTCACACAGAGGGAGTTCCCACTCTGACTCTATGGGGCTCGCTCGCTCTCTCTCTGCTTGACAGGTTTGTCTACATTTCACCGCAGAGCCGCCACCTGATTGGCCACGCTCACCTGCTCCTTGCACACAGGTGAGGTGGCAGATCAGCTTCAGCCTGCTTCATTAAAAATCCACCAATCAGATGCTGAAGCTATTTAAAGCAGGAGGAAGTGCCCGAAGAGTGTCCGCAGGGTCCTAGTGCCTGTGAGAGCAGCTTAAATTCAGTTAAATGCTTTAAAAGGACTTTTATTTTGGAAGTCAGGAGGCATGAAGGACATATTTAGGAATCAACACAAGAAATCCAGAGATAAAGGAGAAAATTTTACAACCATAATTAGAAATAACATTTCCACTTAAAACACCCGAGTTAATAAATCGACTCGCTACAATAAAGACATCGAGTCCAACGGGGTCAGAAGGAAGGCGGGTGTTTCAGAGGGGAAACCACAAGTCTGAGCAGATGTTCCAGATGTTTAGAGTTGTGCCCCAAACTTTATCCTGATGACTCATGATGAAACATTGTAAATAAAAAAACCAAAAACCTTTCTTTTGCAAACTTCCTGTTGCTACAAGCTTCTTCCCTCTGTTTCACAATAAAAGCCTTTCCCTTCTCAGTGCAATTATTGTGAAACAGGATTTATTCACAGCTGGTTTCCTGACAGTCGGCTGCAGTTCATTTTCTCTTTATTAAAACACCCAAAAACCAACAGATTCAAACAAGCATGAAGGTCCGCCATGACTGCACACCTCACCTGGATGCAACATGTGATCACAACTTAAGCTCAGGTACAAGCCAGTGTTGTGTCTGCACACGCTGTTAGCAGCGAAGTCTGTATATTTTTATATATATTTTATTGTTTACTCTATTTAATTTGTAAAATATGTATACACACACACACACACACAGTAATGCATATACTATTATATATTTATTAGTCTCAGATTTAGCCGTTCTTATATTTTGCTTGTTTTACGTTATTGTATTTTTGCACAACTCTGCTGCTTGTGAAGCTCGCACACAAGAATTTCACTCACATGTGCTGTACCAGTGTACCTGCACATGTGATGTGACAGTGATTTGATTGGAGTCTGTGAGAAACGCCACAGATAACAGTCTGACATGAAACTAAGTTTGCAGCAAAGAGGCGATTCCCAAAGAGCTGAAAAGTGTGAGGCCTGAAAACTGCAGCAGATCTGAGAGACAATCAGCCGATCGTCTGCTGCTCAGCCTCACAGCAGGAAACGCTGACGAAGGTCAGAGGAACAGGACTGATGGAGCGATGGAGCCACATCACGGTCAGCGTGTGGGAGGAGCTCCAACACTGAGTCAGCAGCCCCCTGTGAGACGGAGGCGCTGCCACGGCGTCAGGTCAGCCTGTGATGCTGCAGATCTTTGATCAACGTTCTGAACCATCACGTGTGTTTTGTATGTTTTAATAAACACACTCAGAGAATATAAAGAGATGAGAGGGGCTCATGACTTTTGCACAGTGTGCTTTCATCCACGCAGGACTGCAGAGAACTTTGTGTCAGACCGACCCAACAGCACCACCTGCTGGCTGGAGGCCTCGTCACAGCGGCGCCCCTGCAGTGTTTTCTGAGCATGTGCAGCGGGGGCGGACCTTCATGCCTGCTGTCGGCAGTTTTCCAGACTCGGATTCAGCGACTCTTTGATCATTTTGGATTTTATTAGTGAAACAGGAACACGGATTCATGCTCGCGTTCAACAACACCTGCTAAAAAAAACAACCCAAAACGTTGGAGCTTCATCGCCGTCTTCCTCTGACAGGTCAGAGGTCAGAGGTCAGTCCTGTTGACCATCTGGCTGAACTTCTCCTCCAGGGCTTGGGAGGTGATGCGAGGCAGACCGTTGTCCAGAGGGGAGCCCTCCACCAGGCTGTTCATCGGTGTGGGCGGGACCTGAGACAGCTCGCCCTCCCTGTCTCCCGGGAAACCATACCCATCCCACGTCGTCAGGAAGTCTTTCATGAGGGGGAGGAGCTTCTTCCGAGACGCCAGTGAGTTTCCTGGAGACATAGGGTGATGAAGTCACCATCAGTCCTGAGGCCACGCCTCTGCTCGCACCCCCCCCTCCCAGAGACACACCCTACAGAGCATAGCTAACGAGGTAGCACAACATCAAGCATCACCTGTGCACACCTGCAAGATGTGTCTGGTTACAGGAGTGTTACCTTGGTGATAGGCTGAGATGCGAGAGTGGGGGCTGCTGAGTGGACTCAGGTTGAGGGCGGGGCTTTGGGCTTGTTCCAGGTACTGGCTCACCTGAGGAGGGAGGACACCTGAGCCGTCACGCAGAAGGAACAGCAGACTAAAGAAGGGGGAGGAGAGTGTACCTGTTCCCTGCAGGTGGCGCTGTGGCTGAACACAGCAAGTTCTCTGATTGGCTCTTTGCTCTCAGTGAAGAAGATTGTCATCAGCAGCAGCAAATCATATCCGTACTTCTGACAGAAGCCTGAAAGCTCCGCCTCCAAGTCCTCCCTCTGCAGGAACTCCTGACACACACACACACACACACACACACACACACTCAGCAGCATGTCTCCTCAGGTGTACTGCGGCTCTGATGCCACCTGGTGGCAGACTGGTGTCACTGCAGCTTGTTAGCATGACTGTCGTGTGCAGTACTGACCTGCAGTGAGATGTAGAGAACAGAAACGGAGAGATTCAAACTTCCTGAAACAGCTTTCATGTCCTTCAACAACATCTCCTCTGTGTTCAGACCTGCAAACAAAGCACTGCGTCAAATACTCCAATAAAAATATTACACCAAGTACAGTAAAGCTGCAATACTAAAACAATGCTGCATTGAATTCTTTAATAAAACCTAAAAAGTACCACACCTGAAGAGTAACAAACACAGGTGAGTCCAGACTTCCACCTGTGCAGGTGTGTTCTCAGACTGACTTCTCAGAAACTGACCTGAGACATCCAACTTGGCTCTGTGCAACTCCTGGAAGAGAGCGCCCCTCGGTGGCAGAGCAGGGAACAGGTTCTCCAGCGCTGCAGCATACTGACTGTCTTTGGGAGTGACTTTACCTGCAGCAGGTGACATGTCCACGCAGTCCACCACGATGGCAGCTGCAGACCAACACAGACAACCCACCAATCAGTCAACGGCACACTTCAGACACACAAGATTTACTCAGTTCAGGTTTATTTATACAGGTAGACCCTACAATAACACATAAAGAGAAAACTCAACAAGCAAGCACTTTGGTGACAGTTCGAAGGAAAAACTCCCTTTTAACAGGAAGTAACCTCCAGCAGAAGGAAGCTCTGCCTCCCATTCTACTTTTAAATACTCTAGGAACAACAAGTAGGCCTGCAGAGCGAGAGCGAAGTGCTCTAATAGGGTGATATGGTACTACAAGGTCATTAAGATAAGATGGGGCCTGATTATTTAAGACCTTGTATGTGAGGAGCAGGATTTTGAATTCAATTCTGGATTTAACAGGAAGCCAAAACAGGAGAAATATGCTCTCTCTTTCTAGTCCCTGTCAGTACTCTTGCTGCAGCATTTTGGATTAGCTGAAGGCTTTTCAGTGAGTTTTTAGGACTTCCTGATAATAATGAATCACAGTCGTCCAGCCTGGAAGTAATAAATGCATGAACTAGTTTTTCAGCATCACTCTGAGACAGGATATTTCTAATTTTAGAGATGTTGCACAAATGGAAGAAAGCAGTCTTACATATTTGTTTAATATGTGCGTTGAAGGACATATCCTGGTCAAAAATGACTCCAAGGTTCCTCACAGTGTTACTGGAGGCCAAGGTAATGCCATCCAGAGTAAGAATCTGCTTAGATACCATATTTCTAAGCTTTTCAGCGCCGAGTACAATGACCTCAGTTTGATCTGAGTTAAGAAGCAGAAAGTTAGTGGCCATCCAAGTCTTTATGTCTTTAAGACATTCCTGCAGTTTAACTCATTGGTGTGTGTTATCTGGCTTCATGGACAGATAGAGCTGGGTGTCATCTGCATAGCAGTGTAAATGTATGCTATGTCTTCTAATGATGCTGCCTAGGGGAAGCATGTATAATGTAAACAGAATTGGTCCTAGCACTGAACCCTGTGGAACTCCATAATTAACCTCAGTGTGTGAAGAGGACTCTCCATTTACATGCACAAACTGGAGTCTATTAGATAGATATGATACAAACCACTGCAGCACAGTACCTGTAATACCTACAGCATGTTCTAATCTCTCTAATAGGATATTATGGTTGACAGTATCGAATGCTGCACTAAGGTCAAGAAGGACAAGCACAGAGATGAGTCCACTGTCAGAGGCCATAAGAAGATCATTTGTAAACCTTCACTAAAGCTGTTTCTGTGCTGAGCTCTGAAACCTGACTGAAACTCTTCAAATAAACCATTCATGTATTCAGTAACCGTGGAACTCTCAGTAACACCAGGTGTGTACCGTAAAGCAGGTGAACAAGCTGCAGGTCCAGGATCTCTGGAGCTCTTTGAATGATGCGCTCTGTCACCAAGGTAGCACAGGATCCCACTGTTTCCGCAGTAACAGGACAGGTGGGGGAGGGTTCCCTCTCTAGATGGTGGTGGTCGATCACCTCTGCAACCGCCTCCTCTAGGTCGCTGTCTGAACTGCAGCAGAGACAGGATGTTAGACAGGTGTGATCACCACTCAGGTGTGCAAGGTCATCTGTGAGGTGTTACCTGGGCAGCACGTTGTGGTCGACCAACGTGAGCCGCAGGCGGCCGGCCCGCTGCAGTGCTCGCAGGTCCAGCTGGTCCCTGAAGACGAGGAGGTCCAGAGACAGAGCGGCTTGGCGCAGCAGGAAGACGCTGTCCGAGCGCAGCCGCAGCTCCGACTGACGGATGTTCAGCAGCGGCAGAACGAGCATCTCGCCGGGTGCAGTCTGACAGGGAGAGAGAGACTTCAGGTAACCAAACGTCTTGATGCATCTCAACCATCCAGGTAAGTAAATCTCCAAAAGCTGATTCTGTTCATCTGCAGATGAACAGAATCTGCAGATGAACAGAACGCAGCATTTGTGGGAGAAATGTTTCTTCGTCATCATCAGGTGACTCGTTCAGTCTCAGCTGCAGGTTTCAATCTTAGAAACAGTTAATTTGCATAATGACTGAAACCAGCCCACTGAAGGAACAACGGGCTGGGAGGTCAATTCCTTAATCTTAATTATGCAAATTCTCATGACCATTGATCAACAACCACTGATCAAAGCCCACTAATCAATAACCATGAGTCCCATTCACAGAGTTGGGGAATGGCTGCAATCACAGCATGTAAGATGGTGACAGATGAAGAATGGTCAGTGGTCATGAGAATTTGCATAATTAAGATGAAGGAACTGCCCTCCCAGCCCATTGTTCCCTCAGTCAGCTGGTTTCAGTCATTATGCAAATGAACTGTTTATAAGATTGAAACCTGCAGCTGAGACTGAAGACGTCAGCTGATGATGATGAAACGTTTCTCCCACAAACGCTACGTCCAGATGAACAGAATCAGCTTTTGGAGATTCGGGTAACCAAGTTCATTACCTGTACTGGCAGCTGATTGGACTGTGGCTTACCTTAGACAGGAAGTAGGCATAGGCCAGGGCAGATACCATGGAGTCAATGTCGCAAGCTTCATTTCCCAGGACAACATGGAACCCTGGGCTGACCTGGTCCGAGCTCAACTGGGGAACAAAGAACAGAGCTCCTAACATACCGATACAACCCGGCACCACCTGGCACCACCCGACACAACCCGGCACCACCTGAATCACCTGGAAGCATCTGATCTAACCTGAAACCACCAAAAATCATCTGAAACCACCTGGGACTACGATGCCTAAACGCAGACATATTTAACGTCCAGTCTTGTGACGTCTGCTCAGAGACTGCAGGTCATCTGTGCTTGGGTTAATGCTGGCTTTAACATGGAGAGGCTTCTTGTTTCTGCCGTAGTAAAAACATTTACGGTTAAACTGCAGTAATGTGTTGAAATGGCCCCGCCCCTCCCTGTGCCTGCGTCTGCTGCAGGTTTCTTCCTGTTAAAAGGGCGTTTTTCCTCTCCACTGTCACCCTCGTAGAGGGTCACGTGATTGTTGGGGTTTTCTCCATTTTCTTTGTGTTATTGTAGCATCTTTAGCTTACAGTACATCAGTGTATGTATCAGTGTATTAATAAAACTGCATTCAATCTGGACAGAACAGGCGAGTTATAGAAACATGCCCCTCCTTACTGCTGCCTCTGCTGGACACCAGAAGAACTGCAGCAGCGGTGATCCTGACAGGTGTGTCTCACCTGACCTCACGGCTGACTGTCTCACTCACACCCACAGCTGCGTTTCCGGTCGTTGACGTGTGCAGCTGCACAGACTCGTGCAAACTATCGATGAGTGCTCGGACCTTGTCACATGATGTAAACAGTGCCAGTCATTCTGCAGCAGCGCGAGCTAACAGGCTAACCGTGTGTGTGTGTGTGTGTGTGTGTGTGTGTGCGTGTGTGTGCGTGTTACCTTCACGGCCCGCTGGCAGCTCGTCAGAAACTCCTCCATCTGCTCCGTTAGCTGTTAGCTGCTAACAAACGGTCGGCTGTCTGTGACTCTCTTTCACCTGATAAATGTACGCGAGACAGAAACGTGCGGTGGGCGTGGCTTGTCAGGACCCGTGTACGGATCGCCTTTGAACCAAAACACTAAAACTTCGCGTCCCGTTTGCAGGGACCACGTGACCAGTTTCTTACTGATGATTACGTGAGGAGTCTCAGTGTGGTGTAATCTGATTACTTTTGCCTTGTAATAGGCCTTTTTCTTAACTGGGTGTGTCCAAAAAGCAGGTAAAAGTGTCAGTAACCATGGTAACAGTCTCAGACTTACAGCAGGTGTTTGTGACGTATTTGATGTATGAAGCTAGAATTTCACAGTAATGGTGATGAAGGTTCAAACTGTGGAGGCGTGGAGCAGAGCGTGGAGCAGAGCGTGGAGCAGAGCGTGGAGCAGAGCGTGGAGCAGAGCGTGGAGCAGAGCGTGCGCTGAAGCTCGTTGGTCCCTGTGCTGGGAAATCTACGGCCCGCGGCCCACCTACAGTGATGAAACCAATGCGTCATCGGCTGCCATCCTTCATCTGCATCTTTAACCAATCGCAGCATGATGGTTCAGACAGGAAGTGAAAGAGTGAACCCGGAGTGCGAGGTCTCCACAGAAACGTGTTAGAAACCCAGATTATTTCAAACCTGTATGACGTCCACTTTATTCTGTCTTCTAATTATTCTGCTTCCTGTTTCTTCCACCACTCCATGCCTCCAGCAACGATGACGCACTCTCCTGCTGCAGCCTCAGCCGGCCGCCGCTCTGATGTGCAGAGCGGGCGCTCGGTGGTTCCTGCGAGGCACACAGGTGTCTGCTGTTTGTGGTTCTGCATCGTCCTACAGACGCTTCATGAAACAAACGTCCCCATAAAAGTCATGATTGTGTTATTTACGTAAACAGCTGTGACAATCCAGTCGTGTGTTCTTGTTTATCTGTTTGTTTGTTTAGTTGTTGGTTTTTCATGGTCACTAAATGTTTACTAACAAAACTAAAAATAAACAAAAACACGTGACAACCGGAAACAAACTTCCTGTTTGAAACAGGCAGCTCTGCAGACACCTACGGCAGCCTCACGCACGCGCATGACCCTTCTGTAAACATGGGCGCGTGACGGTCGGTATGCCGAAAGGTTATGAGCCCTTCACTGACCTGATTAAAGCTGGGAAATATCGTCTCGTGCTGCCTCAGGCTGCTGTGTTTGTATCCTGACAGGACCAACGACTCAACGACGCGGTGAAACGGCGCCAACATCCCGGAAACAGCCGGACTCACGTTTCATTTTTCTCACTGCAGCCTTCAAAGCCGGGCTGTCAAACCTAACTGTGAGCCACTGCTGCACAGCTAAAGTGTTAAATATGTTGGTGTTCGTACTTTAATTTGACTCACAGTTACAGTCTTTAGATGTAAGTCTGAGGTGTAAAATAATACTGTTAAAATCGAGTGTTTCTATATCAAATCTGGAGGCGTTGCAATGGAAGCGTGAACTCTTGACCTCTGAACTCTGAACTCTTAAACGGACTATGACACTAATAAAATAAATTCAGACTCTGCCCCTCATTTAAAAAAAAATATTACTATTACTGTTGTTGTCGTTTGGTGCTATATAAATAAAATTGAATTGCTTTTTTTGAGTTGAGACAAAGTGGCGTGAAAGGCATCAGCCTCGCTGATCGGTGAAATCTGTTGTTTGCAGCCAAACGCTACAGCCTTGGAAAACAGCTTGTACATGAATATTCAGTCAGGTTTTGGCTAACTCAATTACACCTAAAACAATGTTTAGATTGTTGACATAATGATGCTACTTGAAGCCTGAAAACCACCAAACCGACGTAGCAACCAGCAGAAGCGCTGACTGTGGGTCGACATCCCTGCAGAGTTTTGTGCACACAGTTTAGGTCCAAATGCAATTAATTAGTGCACAATTAATCTTTACTGACTCTGCACACAGGATCTGCTTGGGAAGGTGGGATATGGGGGAGTTAGAGTTCCACAAAGTGATGAAGGGAGGACGTTCATGTTGTACTGAAGAAAAGAGTAATGAGCGTGCTGCTTGCACTGACCAGCTCACCTATGACCTTTGATAAACAATATTCTAATGAAAGTCAGAACATGTACACGTGGTGCACAGTTCAAAACAGGTTTTTCAGAAAAACATGGCCTCTTTTTAATAAACGTTTGTGTCCAAAGGAATTTGTAAAATTTCAGAAGTTTTACGATGAATTAGAAGATAACTCCGATGTAGTTAAAATGAAACACTCTGTGAGAGTTAATATATAAACTCTTAACACCTAGTTAGCATTAACAAGTGTTCAATTATCAACTCCAGACAGATTTTAAATCAGAGTTAACGTACTGGCTCTGTGGTGTGGATCCATGTAGACACTTTAATGTTGAAATTGTTGTGGAGCTGCAACACGGTGATCAAGCTGTTTTATTACTGCAGGCAGGAGAGCCAACACACATCAAACATCACAGTGCAGTCGTGCGAGCCCTGAAACAGGAGCGGTGCTCTCACTCCTTTATGCATCCCAGGAAGAGGGAGGAAGTTACAAACTGATCGTACGTCACGCTATGAAAGGGAACAGTGGGCACGCTGTTTAGTCAGCACCTGTGAAGGGAGTTGTCTTCTCCATCTGCTGAGGCTGGAATAAGTTCATCTAGTTTTAGAAACGTTCACTGAGCAGTCTATTACAGCGTCACAGCTCAGCACAGAAATACTCTAAATGAGAACAACAGAAATTTTCTATTACAAAATCAAATCTGACCGTGTGAATCTGGACATGCTGTGTGTCGTCTCATTGGAGGCCACTTTAGTGTTCAAGCATTGCAAAACAAACAAACAAACAAACATTTCCTAAAACGTTTTGTTTGTTCTTTAAAATTTCAAATATTTTATAACAAGACAAATGTTTGTTCTGCCCTCTGAACTGAAGCCTTTCATTGATCTACCGAATAAACACACTGGTCCTGTCTGTGCACACGTGTGGCAGCACTGCTGCTGTCACTGTGTTCGTATTTAATGCATCAGTGTGCATGAGTGTTTGACTGTCACTGAGCAGACGATCCCTCAGCATGTTTGTGAGTGTGACGTGAGCCGCACGTGGCCCCGAGTTTGAGACCCTGCTTTGACCTGAGGTCACAGCTGAGAGAATATATCCAGCATCACAGAAAAATGTGTTTTCATCATGAAACAAAGCAAAAACGTCCTCTGCCAATCAGCATCCCAAACACCTTTGAATTGGTGCAGATTCTCGGTGCATTTGTCACAAACACTGTTCATCACACCAACAAACAGCTGCTGTAACAGAGCTCACTGACTGATGTTCTTTGCTGTCCAGAAGCCAATATCGTCTGCTTTCATTCAAACAGAGATACTCGGCTTTACCACTAGGTGGCAGCAAAGGTGTAAATCATTCAATCACATGAAGCACACCTGTCTTCTCACAGCAGTCGATGGTTCCTTCTCTCCTTTAAATGTGTTTTAATGTCCACACAGCCATTTCTGTGCTCAGTCTGAGTGAATCAGCACCTTGAGCTAACCCTAACCCCTCAGCGGTGTTGCTGCAGCCGGAGCATAATATTAAAGAAACGTCCCGACTCAGTCTGACAGCAGGCGCTTGACTTCAGGTGAACCCTGATTTCTTTTAAGGAGGGTATGGTGGTGATTAGTGATCCATGCTTACACTGTGATGTATTATGAAGACGAGGGATAACTGTATGTGTGAAGAAGTTCATGAAGTCATCACTAGTTAACGTTAAAGGGATGGTTGGCTCAACAGAGCTCTGACTGTTTGTCAGCCTGGCTACAGTGCTGAAGAGAAACCTGGGGTTGTTCTTATTTTCTTCAATCAGTGACGAATAGTAAGCTGTTCTGGCTTTGCGGAGGGCTTTCTTATAAAGCAACAAACTATTTCTCCAGGCTAAATGATGATCCTCTAAATTTGTGACACGCCATTTCCTCTCCAGATTACGAGTCATCTGCTTTAGGCTACGTGTTTGAGAATTATACCACGGGGTCAGGTACTTCTGATTAGAGACCTTAGTTTTCACAGGAGCTACAGTATCCAGAGTCGTACGTAGTGAGGAGGTGAAATTATTAACAAGATAATCGACCTCTGTTGGGGTAGCGTTCAGATAGCTGCTCTGCTCTGTGTTGGTACAGGGCATTGACGATGATAACAGTGGCTGGATTATATTCTTAAACTTAGTTACAGCGCTTTCAGAGCAGCACCAACTGCAGGCCAACATGGAGGAGGTGGAAGGAGAAATTGAAGATGATAACAGAGGGGGAATTATATTCTTAAAGTAAAACTGTGATGTTCAGTTTGTCAGAGTGTGATCAGAAACACTGCAGCAGGTTCATCAGAATGAGCACAGGTAATCTTCCATAACATATTTGTACAATGAACACGGCTTCAGTTGCAAAACCAATTTAAAAAGTGTGTTTACCTCCACTCGGACATGACCGGAAGACAAAGTTGTGCAATTTGTGATTCACATAAATACCTGAAATGTTGCATTGAACCACTTTATGGTCACATTTAAAATTTAACAAAGTCATTTTTAATGAACATGCAAACCAGGAGCATTAACCTGCACAAGCTGCAAGATTTATTACAACTCATCCTACTGTGTGACGTTCACACACTACTTATTCACTTTTTCCTTTTGGTGTAAAACAACAGCGACACTATGGGATGGATGAGCCAATCTTTTCCAACTGTGCCTAAAACCAGCACAGCCCACTTGGTGAAAAGGACTCTGGGTAATGTAGTGTCCTGCTGTGTGTGCAATTTTAAAAAAACAATATACAGATAATTTAAAAAAATGAATTAAAGTTTACGTTAAGGAAAAAAATCCAAATGATAAAAATCAGAAAAAGTAAAGAAAAAAGTTAAAATGAAAGAAAACAGGTGTGGCAGGTGAGCTGCTCAGCCCAGGTGAGCTGCTCAGCCCAGGTGAGCTGCTCAGCCCAGGTGAGCTGCTCAGCCCAGGTGAGCTGCTCAGCCCAGGTGAGCTGCTCAGCCCAGGTGAGCTGCTGATTCAGGCTGCAGCTGAAACATTGATCCCGACAGAAACCACAGCTGAACATTCATCTTCTACATCTGTTTATTTCAGGTAAAAAATATTTCCGTTTTAATGACGAGACAAATAAAATACCTTTATTTGTATATCAACGCTCCTGTGTGACGTTCAGGGTCTGTTCATCTGCTCTGTTAATGTCAAACACAGGGTTTTAAATCTGCCACTGTGTTCACTTTGTTCATCTTCAGCAGTCAGCCTCCTTTTAGCTCTCAACCAATGTGTTGAAAGCTCCTACGACCTATGACCCCAGCTGCAGCAGCAGGTTGGTACCTCTGACCCCTGGAATCGAGGTCTAGATCTTCTCCACATAGTTTCCAGGGAACATCCCCTCTCTGCCCCGCAAGCGACCAAGCCACCAACCAGACGGATCTGTGGAAATGGAAAAACAATGCGTAGGACAAACATTCAGGTAAGCAAGAGAACTATGCGACCGTGCACGGTCCTCGTGGGAACTACGCGACCGTTCAGTAGCGGTTTTAGATACGGGCGACACGGGCGGTTGCCCGGGGCGGCATCACGGCCTGCGCATAGTGGGAATGTCACAGGCACTGTTCGGTTTTCTATGGCCCATTTGCTGGGAGTAAGGGCGCCCTCCGCTTGCGAGGTGCGCCTGCTGGGCGTAAAGGGATCAATAACAATTTAAAATTTATAATTTACAGTTTGATGATTTAAAGTCTCACACACAACCTGTCGAAAGGGGGGGGGGGGGGGGGGCTGCTTCCAAATAGAGCACATTTCATTCATAATGATGTAAATCCAAGCCCATTATGTATTCATGATTTGAATCCTGGGTTGTGTGAAATCCCAGAAATGCACCTTAGACAAAGTGAATCTGTGAACTAAGGTGTAGGTCTGTTAGATCATGTTGTGGTGATTCTCAGGTTGGGGGATTTGTGTTCATACTGGAGTGCAAAATTAAAACCGACGGAAGATGGTGGTCTTCTTGGAGTCGGTCCTAGCCTGCCAAACAGGCTAGGACCGCCACTGCGACCGTGCACGGTCTTTGTGGGAACTACGATTCTGGATGAAAGTACTACCGTGCAATTACATTCACTGTTGTTTAACAAGGTGTGAGATCTAGTAACATCAATGCAAGGTGGGGCACTACCTTCAGTGACTATCTCAATGATGTCCTCAGCATTGAAGCTAAGCTCATCGGTGTCCTGGGCATCGTAGGCGTACAGAGCTCTGCAGTGAGGAGTTCGGGGCTTCGGTTTGGGTCGACCCGCTCCAGGAGAAGGCTTCACCTCCTTTGAACGGCGCCGGTGTACCCTACAGGTGAGAAGCAGGGATTACTAGTCATTTACGGATGGTCCATTTACTGGTCATACTGGTGACCACAGTTATTTCATAACACTGGGTCACTCCAAGCGGTCTCACCCTGCGGCACCCTGATCGGGAACATCCATAAAGCCCATGTCCTGGTTTTGATGGGGACGACTGTCATTGCGACGCTGGTTCTGGAGGCGGGGCAGGGTAGGTTGCTCCATGCTCGACTGCTGTCTCAGCAACGAGCCTCTGGAGTAGGCGCTGCCCTCCTTCAGGGCTCCACCCCCTCTGGAGCGAGATGCTGATGAGAATACGAAACGTCAAAAAAGTCGTCTAAGAAGTCGTGAAAACACCTGAAACTTGGTTTTTGCTGATACCCGAGTGTTGCTGGTTGCTGGGCGGAGCACGGTTTCCCATGTAGCGGCTCTTGCGGTTGTCTTTCCGGGTGGGACCTAGACGACAAACAGACAGGAAGTAATGCCGAGTGGACAAGAGGTTACATTGGTGACTAAGTCAAGTCACAACTTACGGGAGTTTTTAGGCAGACCCGGTCCGATGGAGACCTGCAGGACCTTTCCGCTGGGCTTCAAGACAGCCTCGTCACCCTGACCCACCTGGAACTGGATCTGTCTGGATCCTGAGGAGCTGAACGGACCCCAGCCACCTTTCTTCACCTTAAACTCCAGGCTGAACGGAGATGTGTAGAGATAGAGGCAGTGTTTGGTTAGTACCGGTCAGATCTGATGACTCCTTGTTAAACCCGGGTTTAAGTGTTGGTTTCTCAGTGCATTTCCTGTAACAGGAACTACGTTCATTGGTTGTGCAGTTTGACTCCTTGCTTGTCTCATCGAGTTTCAAAACACCAAAATGGCAACAGTGAAAATACTCATCAGGAGACTTTAAACCAAGCGTGGCCAAAGGGTGAGGCCATGGCGGCTAGCTTCCTTTCTAAACACAGTGCATGAGGTATCCTGTGTTTAAAACTTACAGGTTATTGAATTTTAGTGGCAACTTCCTCTGCGTTTTGTCCTCATAACGTTTGACCAGCAGACTCAGAAACTCCGTTTTAAAGACACTCTGAAGAACGCTGTCGTACTCCTCTTCATGGATGATGAAGAAGTCATCCTGAAGAGTGCTAACAAACAGAAAGGTCGGTCAGAGAAAGGCAATATTTTGAATGCTATACAACAATGGCTATCTTCTAATAGCTTCATGTTTTGTTCCATTTCCAGTTCTACTTTTTGACCCAGTGGAAAGTACTAATCTGGCTCTGCTGTCAGGTTTTTGGTTCTGATTGCAGTTTTTCCGGTTCTGATGGTGTACCTCAGAGAAACAGACTGGATTTTGTTGATCTCAATCTTCCTCTTGAGAACTTCCTGGATCTGACCTTTATCTGGACCGTGTTTCATCTTCTCCCGACCGATCATGTAAAGGAACTTTGGTGTCAGGATAAGGTCTCTCTTCACGGACTGTGGAACAACAAAAGCAACATTTCAGAGAGGAAAGAAATATTCAGGGACTCATCAGACATGATGGTGAACGGTCTCCAGCCGAGGACGTGTTCAAACAGAACCAGATCTAGGCCTGTGGTTCTGCTTTTAGGTTGGGTTCCTACCTTGAACCTGCGGTCATATTTCACCACGACGTCAGCAAAATCAATTCTCTCTCTGCGGCCGACAAACTGTCTGATCTCAGGATGGTTATCAGTGCCGAGGTAATCACCCACAAAGTTCCTGTTGATGCTGTTTCTGCGGCGCTCTTTTTTGTTCAGCACAACATCCGAGGCTAGAGGAAGCACGAATGAAAAGTTATTGAAAACAAACTCAGATTTTTTTAACCCATCTATCAAACACAATCTTACCTTCCTCCCTCATCTTGACGTATTTGCGAACAGCAATGTGTTTGCGCCACGCCTTCTGGATGACACGAGCGTACCCGTTATATTTCCTCTCCCTCATCTCCTCCAACAGAAAGAGCTGGAGAGAGGAAACGACACCATTATGACAAAGACAGAGCCATGACCATACGTCACAGCGTCAGCGATGACCGTGGGTCACCGTGGGTCACAGCGTCAGCGATGACCGCGGGTCACAGCGGACCACAGCGCCGACCTCAGGCGTGCTGAATCTCAGCGTTCCTGATTGCAGTTAAACCACTTGCTGAGCTTCTCTTACCGACTCTGGAGCTTTGATGAAGACTTTGGTCTTCCCCAGCTGGAACTGATCCTGGTCCATATTGACCGAGTGGAGGAGGTGCAGCACGCCCTGACGCTCATCACCTCTCCACTGAGGCCAGGACTCCTTCGTCAGGATGGCGTACCTGCAGCACGGCAGTCTGAGTTAGAACCTTAACTTCGTCCCATTAGCTTAAATATCCTAACCATGTTTGACCTCCGACCTCTGCAGGAACTTATTGAAGACTCGTCTGTAAGCATATCCAGCTCGACGGACTCTGATGTTCTCTCGCAGGCCCAGGTACTCCACCTGGTGTCTGACCCGGTTCTCCTCCCAGTCCCGGGAGCGTTTGGTTTCGTTGGGCTTGATGCAGCGGATGTAGTGGGGGGTGCACTTCATCAGGGTCTGCACCAGACTATTAGCTTGTTTCTGGAGGGCAGCGAACACACACCTGAGAACCACACCTGGCAAAGCTGCTTATTTCACTGTCATTTTCATTCTTAGTGGAGGTCTAACCTCCAGCTTTCTCACCTTGATCTTACTGCTAGCGGTGGTCGGTCGCCCTCGCTTCTCTGCCTCCAGGTTCTCAGGGAACAGAGCTCTGATGAACGGACTGCCCACAAACACACCACAGAGAAGGGATTGTGTCAGACACACACAGCTTAGTAATGTGATTACTTCCACGCTTTGAACGCTGCATGGTTGTACTCTCTCCATCACGCCATCCATTGTTGATCTGCACATGTCTGTTACCATGGAGACTCTCTCACAAACAAAATCACGGTTTAGTAACCCAGTGACACAGCGTGCTAATGAGAAAGTAACAGTAATCTAATTACTTTTTTGCAATGTTAAACCCTTCACTCGTTACTTGAAAAAAGTAATCAGATTACAGTAACACTGCCATCTCTGCTGACGACAGGCTTCCTGACAAAGATGACGCGTGACTGCAGTTTTGCATCAGGGGCTGATAGCGAGGACACGCTCCTGAAACATCCACGCACAGCGTACTTACAACTCGCTGCTCTGCATCAGCTCGATGATGTCATTGAACAGCACATCTCTGTTCCTCTCACAGAACCCGCTGACGTCATACGACACCTGCCCACAGACACAGGTGCGGTCAGTAAGCACAGACAGATGTGGTCATTAAAAACTGACAGGTATACAGGTGAGGTGAGGACCTTTCCAGCATAGTGGTGGACTATGAATCCTTTGTTCCAGCTGCTGAAGTGTTCGTGAGATCCAATCTGTCCCTGTAATTTCTGCAGCAGGGTCTGATCCGCCCCCTCACCTTTAGCGTGCATCGTGGCGCACACGTCGTCCAGGATGCTCATGATCCCAGGAGGATTCTGCAACACAGAGGGTGTTCACTGAAAATACAGCTGTTTGAATTTGGTTTTATATAATCTGACTTATAGTTTGTTCAAAACTGAGAGTTCAGCTCCTGCAAGCAGCAGAAATCTCACCTGTACTCAGGTAATATCACATCTGCATCAAGAGACCAAACAAGCCAAACGAGCCACACACTGTTTTTAAGCTGGTAAAGATCAGACGTCTTTATCTTTTAATTAAAACTCAACGAATACTCAATTAAAAACACCCGACTTTCACCATAAATACAAAAGAAAGAGTAATATTTGAGGACCAATTCTGTTTACATTATACATGCTTCCCCTAGGCAGCATCATTAGAAGACATAGCATACATTTTCACTGCTATGCAGATGACACCCAGCTCTATCTGTCCATGAAGCCAGATAACACACACCAATTAGTTAAACTGCAGGAATGTCTTAAAGACATAAAGACCTGGATGGCCACTAACTTTCTGCTTCTTAACTCAGATCAAACTGAGGTCATTGTACTCAGCGCTGAAAATCTTAGAAATATGGTATCTAAGCAGATTCTTACTCTGGATGGCATTACCTTGGCCTCCAGTAACACTGTGAGGAACCTTGGAGTCATTTTTGACCAGGATATGTCCTTCAACGCACATATTAAACAAATATGTAAGACTGCTTTCTTCCATTTGTGCAACATCTCTAAAGTTAGAAATATCCTGTCTCAGAGTGACGCTGAAAAACTAGTTCATGCATTTATTACTTCCAGGCTGGACGACTGTAATTCATTATTATCAGGAAGTCCTAAAAACTCACTGAAAAGCCTTCAGTTAATCCAAAATGCTGCAGCAAGAGTCCTGACAGGGACTAGAAAGAGAGAGCATATTTCTCCTGTTTTGGCTTCCTGTTAAATCCAGAATTGAATTCAAAATCCTGCTCCTCACATACAAGGTCTTAAATAATCAGGCCCCATCTTATCTTAATGACCTTGTAGTACCATATCACCCTATTAGAGCACTTCGCTCTCGCTCTGCAGGCCTACTTGTTGTTCCTAGAGTATTTAAAAGCAGTCTTCACATTCATGAAGAAGTCTGACGGGTCCCTGAGTCTAACAGACGCACACTAGGATAGGAATCCTTTACATGAGTAAAAATTGCAGGAGTATTATAAAATGAGCAGGTCACCCCTCTCCAGATTCCAGAAGATGGCTAATGACAAAAAACATCAACAACTTAAAGGGTAGGTGGGGTTAAAGTGGGAGGGGCTAAATCCTCTGTCAGACAGAATCAACTCGGGGGGCAACTGACCCTTAAGATGGAGCGTAAATCCTGCTGCAGTTTGATGTAACAAATGATTGATGTCAGTAATGTTTGTACGAGAATAAAAACAGATGGAGAGGAGCACTCATTAAGTCTATCAGAGCTGTGTTCAGTGATTTGCGGACTCACCAGTTTGGACTCGATGAGGTCACAGACCACCTTGTTGTTAAAATATTCGATGGGAGTCCATTTGATTCCCTCCTGCACGTATTCCTCCTGCAGACACAACAGCAACATCTGGCTTCACATTTAGTCTGTTTATTTAAAGGAGGTCCCTGAAGTTTGTCCGACAATGTTATCAGTCCAAGTCAGCAGCGCTCCACCCTACACAGAGCAGGCAGAGCACTGCTTTCTGAGGCTTTTGTTTCTTGTATGCTTTATTAATCCCCTGTAGGGAAATGACTGCATTTAACCCAGTCACTCAGTGAAGCAGAGTCGCCTGATGTCAGAGTCGCTGACAGTTTGCCAGAATCTCTTTGAGGCAGTCTGAAAGTCGTTTTGCATGGCCTCTCTGAACTTCCTGTTTCAGCCACTGCCCGAGCCACATTTGGCTTGGCCTGTTAGTACCTATCAGCTGCTTCCAAAGTCCGACAGGCTAACCAAGCCCAATACGACTCCCTCTTCAGCCTGGTGCTTCCCCTCACCTCTGGTGTCTACTGTCTTTACCCGAGTGTCCACAACATATGGTCCAGGTCTGATACGATTACAAAATCAATCATCGACCTGCGGCCTGGTGCCACGTGCACTTATGGACAAACTGTTATTGGACTTCTGTTTGCACAGAAGTCCAATAACAAAACACCGCTCTGGTTCAGATCTGCGACACCGTTCCTCCCAGTCACGCGCCTCCAGGTCTCGCTGTTATTGCCACATGAGCACTGAAGTCTCCCAGTAGTATAGAGTCCCCAGGTGGAGCAGCTTCAAACACCCCACCCAGGGACTCCAAGAAGACGAGGTACTCTGAACCGTCATCCAGCGCAGACGACAGTCAGGACCCGTTCCCCAACCGGACGGTGCAGGGAACAAACCCCTTCGTTCACTGGGAGAAACCCCAACATACAGGCACCAAGCCGAGAGGATACTAGGATACTCACCCCAGCCCAGTATGTGGTGTCTGGCTCACTTCTACGGACCATTTGACCCTCACACAACCTTTGCAGGAGCAAAGAGAGCTGCCCTTTGTCACCGATTCTGTTCGTAGCCAAGTGGTGGAAGCTTTCACATCGTGCTCTCAGAATCTCATCGGGACAAGTTAGCAGGAGATCGACAGACGGATTGGTGCGGCGGCTGCAGTGACGCTGCACCGGTCCGTCGTGGTGAAGACGGAGCTGAGTGTAAATATGAAGCTCTCAGTTTACCGGTCGATCTACGTCCCTACCCTCACCTGTGGCCACGAGCTGTGGGTAGTGACCGAAAGAACGAGATCGCGGATACAAGCTGTGGAAAGGAGCTTCCTCCGAGGGGTGGCTGGCCTCTCCCTCAGAGATAGGGTGAGGAGTTTGGCCATGTGGGAGGGGCTCAGAGTAGAGCCGCTGCTGCTCCACATCGAAAGGAGCCAGCTGAGGTGGTGACAAGGATGCAACCTGGGCGCCACCTGGGTGAGGTTTTCCAGGCATGTCCCACCAGGAGGAGGACCCAGGAAACACTGGAGGGGTTGTATCTCTCTGGCCTGGGAACGCTTTGATGTTCCCCTCGACGAGCTGGAGGAGGAGGCTGGGGAGAGGGAGGTCTGGGCTTGTCTGCTTAGGTTCCTCCCCTTGACCCGGCCCCGGACAAGTGGAAGAAGATAGATGATTTATTTTAGTCAGTGCTGGTCAAAAATCACTTGGGAGGAAGCTGGAGAATTATTATTTGGATTCCTCGCACAAAAGTAACACAACAAGACAAAGTTCATCATCTCAGAAAATAGTTGAATCGAGATTTGTCCAATAAACACCTGTAATGTCATGTGATCTTTTAAAGTCAGGCGGAATCAGTTAAACTTAGTAACAACCACAAAATTAATCCCAGAATAATTGTATGTAATCAGTTGATTAAAGAACAACGTCACCTGTTCAGCCTTCAGCGTGAGCTCAATAAAAATCTGCTGCAGCTTCTCGTTCACAAAGTTGATGCAAAACTGCTCAAAACCATTTTGCTAAAAAACAAAAAGTAAAAGTTAATCAATAATCAGAGCAGTTGATCATCAAATCAGCAGGAACAATCTAACAGTTTGTGTTTATTATTGTTTTGTAAGGTGTGGCTTAAGACAGGAAGTGTGTTTGTACCTGGAAGATCTCGAAGCCGTAGATGTCGAGGACTCCGATGTTGAGCTCCTCCTGCTCCTTCTGCATGGCTTTATTAATGCACTGACACAGAAACAGGAAGGTGAATGAGCGGCGGATAAAGAGCAAAGAGCAAAGTGTGAAGGCCGTGTGGAGGCACTGACATCGACCAGGAAGTCGAAGAGCCGGGCGTACAGCGCTTTGGACAGGGCGTCTCGGGAGAAACAGGCCTGCTCGGTGTTCAGGGTCACCGAGATGGACTCGGTCTTCCCGCCCCACTTACTGTCCATAATCCTGCTGGTCAGCTTGCTGCAGAGACCGTCCTGAGAGATCCCCAGCAGGTAGGCCGGAAAGGCGAGGACTGAGGAGGAGACAAAAGGTTTTACTGGTTTAAGTGGTAATAAAAACAAACAACAGTGTCATGCTGTAGTGTCGGGTTTCCCACAGTTCTGGCTCTCCACCACAGCGTAGTTGTTCTCCTCTCTGAAGCTGATGTTTCCCAGATGAAGAATTCCTGCGACCAGCTGAAGGACTGAATCCTGATCTTCCAGAGACAGACCGACCACCGACATGGCCTCCTGAGGACACAGGTACACACACTTTAACACGCATACGCACGCACACGCACACATATGCACGCACACGCACGCACACGCACACATATGCACGCACACGCACGCACACGCACACATATGCACGCACACGCACACACGCACACATGCACACGCACACGCACGCACACACGCACGCACGCATACACACCATCGTGTCCGAGAACTCCTTCTTGTCGTTCACGTCCTCCACCGTGTAGGTTCCCGTTTGGTTGAGGTAGTTGTAGTAGTCAGGGGTCGTGACCCCGAGGTTCTCCCTCTGCTCTGCGGTAGCCCCTCCCAGCAGCTGAGGTCAGAGGCCAGCATTAGCTTCCGTTAACAGTTATAGTACACGTTGCAGCACACATTGCAGTACCTGGTAGTAGATATGGAAGTTTCTCTCTCCTTGATTCTGGGAGACGACTCGACTTTTCTCCAGCAGGAAGTTGGAGATCTTGCCTCCATCAGGAGCTCCTCCTCGGCTGAACTGGATCTCGAAGTATTTGCCCTGTCGGGATAAGAGCAGCGTGTCTGTGGGCGTCTATGAGTCTGCGCGGCGGCAGCCAAAGCATCTGTGCTATCATACTCACAAATCTGCTGGAGTTGTTGTTGCGGACGGTTTTAGCGTTCCCGAAGGCCTCGAGCAGAGGGTTGGACTGCAGGATGATGTCTTTGACGCGCTGCAGGTGATAACACATCGCTAACGTCATCTGTAACCATGGTGACTATCAGCTGACACAAACAATCAGCCGTTTTCTGATCTAACTAAGGAAGACCCGACGTGCCAAAATAAAAAGGTGAAGAAATAAATTAAAAATGAAATCTTAACATGTGTCCGATTAAATTAAAATTAACACTTTGCATAAACGTTTACTAATTATTAGAATTGTTATTATAAAATGATCTGTCCCACAGCATTTCTTTATCCTGTCTTCCTTCTCTCACCCCAACCAATCACAGCAGATGGCCCCGCCCCTCCCTGAGCCTGGTTCTGCTGGAGGTTTCTTCCTGTTAAAAGGGAGTTTTTCCTTCCCACTGTCACCAAAGTGCTGCTCATAGGGGGTCATCTGATTGTTGGGTTTTCTCTGTATGTGTTATTGTAGGGTCGACCTTACAGTATAAAGCACCTTGAGGCGACTGTTGTTGTGATTTGGCGCTGTATAAATAAAACTGAATTGAATTGAGCGTCACATGATAAACAACGTTTCAAACCAGCAGCAGCGATGAGTGTCGAGATAAACTACAAAGTGCAAAAACGATTTATACCACAAGGTGGAGCAGTGAGGCAGCGTTACCTTCATGTCAACCAATCAATGGCCTCCGATTCTGACCTGAACTTTGTTGCCTCCTCCGGACACTTTGGACACGTAGCTCATGATGTATTTGGCAGCAACAGTTTTTCCGGCGCCGCTCTCGCCGCTGCCACGCAAAGACAGACATCACGTTACACATTTGTGAAAAGAGTGTGTTTGAAGAGAGCTTTAAGCCCCGCCTACCTGATGATGACACACTGGTTCTCGCTGTCTATCATCATGTTTCTGTACATGTTGTCAGCCAGTGCGTAGATGTGGGGGGGGTTCTCATACTGAGCCTGTCGGGGGCGGGGCATTCAATCAGCTATTTGTCTGTTTTTCGCTTGTATTTGTCTGTCGATTGGCCGCTCGGTCTTACCGCTCCCTGGTAAAGCTCCACCTCCCTCTCGGTGAAATACGGCAGCTGTTTGAACGGGTTCACAGAGATCAGCACTGGACCGATGTAAGTCTGAAAGAAAAGGGTCAAGGAACAGCACCAGAACCAGGACCCACCCACCAGAGACAGACCATCCCAGTGCCAGATGTTCAGCACCAGCAGAACTAAGCATCTGGAACTGATGATGTCACTACCTGTGGGAGGGGCTACCACAGAAACTCACTGGTGATTGGCTGCTCACAGATCAGTGTGCCATGACTTTCTTCTCTAATTTCCAACGGATACCTGATCCTTCTTTAGTCGAGGTCTCTTCCTGTTTGAAGGGAGTTTTTTCTCCCCACAGTTGCCTCGGGCTGCTCAGATGGAGTCATGTGATCATTGCGGTCTTCTCTCTTGTAGTTTTTGTTATTGAAATATTAAAAAAACCTGATTAAAATTTGGCCGCCCTCCCCTTCAGCTCAGGACATTTCATCTCCTCCCGCCTCATTGCGTGAGCCTCAACTCGGACGGCCTCTGGGCGACGAACCCGGTGAATCAGGAACGTGGCGAGCGAGTTTCTGAACTGCCACAAGAGGGCAGCAGAGCTCAGACATCTGCTTTGCACATCCTCAGAGAACAGGGGGCGGCGGGACTCACAACCCTGTGAATGAAGCTGTGTCCCAATTCAGGGTCTGCACGCTTGAAGTACGCATTTTAAGTGCGATTACGTCACCGCCACGCGACGACGGCTGTCCCAATTCGAAGTGTACTTCAAATACATACTCCAAATGCGCCGTCGATTTCCCCAAATATCAAGCGTGGTCCGGTGCACGCTTCGTGGTCCCATATATCCCACAATTCATAGCGCAGCGGTGGGTGTGGATAATTTTGCCGCAAAATACGGCAGAAGGGAGCGGCCGAAAAGTGAACTGTCAAAAGTAAGTACTGAATATGACGTCACTTATTCATGTGCGAATGTTTAATAATGAAGAACATTAAAACATTGCTGTTGGCAAAGTTATGTGACATTAGTGATGTTCGTACTTTCAGCGTTAACTTGGTTGTGTATATGTATATATGTATCATACTAATCTAACAATACTATAATATTGGCCATATTATATTTACATTACCACAGTGAGATGATTTTAGTCTCATGAACAACATGAGCTAATTATTATTTACTAACTAATCTTAAATAACTGTTCAGTACAGAAATGAAGCCCAACAATCATGTTTTACAGTCCTGTGGTCTCAGCCTCAGATACTCAACTAATCACAGTGATGTCATGACAAAAATGAATGACCAACAAAACATTTTTCTCCTTCATTTCTGTCAAACAAAGCTGAATACAACGTTCCTCGCGGTTAGTATCATGGTTGCTAGGCAACCTGAACAGCGCGACGAAGGCTAGACCGTCCCATTTCACAAGCCTCTCACTTCCTCACTTCTCGTACTTATAGTACGCGCCGTACGTAGTACGCGTAGTGCGCGTACTTCAAGCATGCAGACCCTGAATTGGGACACAGCTTAAGAAGACGGAGACAAAACGAGCACGCTCCAGGTGCCTCCTCACCTGACTCACTCGCAGGCTTAATTGATCCTGTTAATAAAGTTTCACAAACTGAAGCAGGTGTGTCCCACAGGTGAGACGCCCCCACAGGTGAGACGCTCCCACAGGTGAGACGCCCCCACAGAGCACGACGGGTTAAACACTGTGACAATAAGTAAACAGCTGTGAGTTAACTGAAGGTGAGGTCATCAACCAATTAACCAATCAAATCGAGGGTGTGCGCTGAGGATACAAAGATGTAGTCGTCCATATATCTCTTCTTCAGGTTGTCTGTGATGGCGTCCTCGTTGATCTTGGACAGCAGCACCATGTCATCGACGCCGCTCACCTTCACATTCTGAGCCTGCCAATGGTAGCGCTCCTTACTCCCCTGGGGGTGGGGCAAAACAGACAGATTGAAATCAGTAAATCTTTGCGTGTAGCTGATTGGTTTACCTCGTTATTCGCCATGTTATTCACTGGGTTCACCTGTGAGGCCACGCCCCCTGTGGGACCTTTAAGGTGACACGGAGCTGCGTTTAATGGCGCCGTCTGGACACGCCTGAATGTGCACTCATGTTGGTAAATGGCCTGCATTTGTATAGCGGTTTTCTAGTCCCTAAGGACCCCAAAGCGCTTCACACTACATTCACACACTGGTGATGGCAGCTACATTGTAGCCACAGCCACCCTGGGGCGCACTGACAGAGGTGAGGCTGCCAGACACTGGCGCCACCGGGCCCTCTGACCACCACCAGTAGGCAAACATGGGGTTAGTATCTTGCCCAAGGACATTTGACATGCAGGAGGCAGCCTGGGATCGAACCACCGACCTTCTGGTTAGTGGCTGACCTGCTCTGCCCCCAGTCAACAGGGGGCTGTTTACCTGGATCCAGGTGTTTAGTTTGTGTCTCAGCTGTTTGAGTCTGTGCCAGAGACTCCACCCCACACTTCAGTCAGCCTGACCTTTGACCTGCGGATTCATATCTGCAGATCTTTTACACGTCTGTCTCTCTCACCGAAATTCCCAACATTCCTCAGTCCTGCAGGATCTTGCTGTGCTGAGGAGTGGCGAGCAGCGGCGCCTCGACACGCCGGGCTGCAGGACGCTACACGCAGCAGGGTGTGTGTGTGTGTGTGTGTGTGTGTGTGTGTGAGAGAGAGAGAGACAGAGAGAGAGTGTGTGAGAGAGTGTGTGTGTGTGTGAGTGTGTGAGAGAGAGAGAGAGAGTGGGAGTGTGAGAGAGAGAGAGAGAGAGAGAGAGCGAGGGAGTGTGTGTGAGAGAGAGAGAGAGAGAGAGAGAGAGAGAGAGAGAGAGAGAGAGAGAGAGAGAGAGAGAGAGAGTGGGAGTGTGTGTGAGAGAGAGAGAGAGAGAGAGAGAGCGAGAGAGAGTGGGAGTGTGAGAGAGAGAGAGAGAGCGAGAGAGAGTGGGAGTGTGTGTGAGAGAGAGAGAGAGAGAGAGAGTGGGAGTGTGTGTGAGAGAGAGAGAGAGAGAGAGAGAGAGAGAGAGAGAGAGAGAGAGAGAGAGAGAGTGGGAGTGTGTGTGAGAGAGAGAGAGAGAGAGAGAGAGCGAGAGAGAGTGGGAGTGTGAGAGAGAGAGAGAGAGCGAGAGAGAGTGGGAGTGTGAGAGAGAGAGAGAGAGAGAGAGAGCGAGGGAGTGTGTGTGTGAGAGAGAGAGAGAGAGAGAGAGAGAGAGAGAGAGAGTGGGAGTGTGTGTGTGAGAGAGAGAGAGAGAGAGAGTGAGGGAGTGTGTGTGAGAGAGAGAGAGAGAGAGAGAGAGAGAGAGAGTGAGGGAGTGTGTGTGAGAGAGAGAGAGAGAGAGAGAGAGAGAGAGAGAGAGTGAGGGAGTGTGTGTGAGAGAGAGAGAGAGAGAGGGAGTGTGTGTGAGAGAGAGAGAGAGAGAGAGAGAGAGAGGGAGTGTGTGTGAGAGAGAGAGAAAGAGAGAGAGAGAGAGAGAGCGAGTGGGAGTGTGAGAGAGAGAGAGAGAGAGAGAGAGAGAGAGAGAGAGAGAGTGTCTGCCGTCTGATTGGTCGGGACATGACGTCAGGAATAAACTTTATCATCAAATAAATGTGAGCTGAGCCGTTTCCATGGTAACCACAGAGACATTTGAACGTTTTCTGTGTTTTTATTTTAGTGTAATTGTTACGTAAGCGTCTTTGTTTCTGTTCATTTTAACATCTAATAACATTTATTTAAATGTTTTCTTTGAATCATATTTCTGTGTTGATCTTTTTCCTCGAATGTTTTTCTTTTGTTTACAGAATTTTTTATTGATTGTTTTTGTTTATTTTGTTGTTTTGATTGAAGTTCAGGAAGTGCCTGTTTGCCGTTTCCTCCCAGCTGCACAGATTTGATCAGAACCTTCTCCCTCACAGCGAAACCTGCAGAACCAGAACCAGAACCAGAACCGGGACCGGGACCAGTCTAAGGTCCCGGTCCGATTTTGCGGGTTTTGTAGTGAAGTCTGTGAACTCACCATGTCTGCTGCTTCACTTCCTGCTTCTGAGAAAAGTTGAGAAACCTTCGGTGGGTCTCAGGTGGATCCAGGTGCGCTGGGCCCGGTCCTGGGTCAGGTGAGTCCGGGTCAGACCTGCTCGGTCCGGTTCAGCTCGCTTCACTGCGGTTCTGCTGCTTTAATCGGCATTTTACTCTCGTGTCTTTTTTCTCCCTTCAGTCTTCAGCGTCTCAACTCTCTGCAGGTGTGGGCAGGTAGGCTCCGCCTCTGGAATTCTGGGTAATGCAGTCTGAAGACAGAGCCGCGGAGCTTCGCTGCCCCTAGAGACCAGAAGGAGAACTGCACAGCGACCAGTGTTTTGTGTTTTTAAGGTGTGATCATGTGGGCAGCGGTGAGCTCTCTTGCCTCAGAGCAGGAGGCTCTTGGGTTCAAACCTGCTTCAGGTCTCCAAACACTGAGGGAAGAAGCTCCAGCGTTTCCTTTAGCGGAGGAGAAAACACGTCCCATAATTCATAGCGACCCACGAATAAATGGAATAAAAACTACTTCCTGTTGCTGCATGAAGAACGCTGTGTGAGCTCATTATGATCAATATGATCTGATCAAAGGTCATTCTCTACTAGGGTTGCCAACTCCCTGAGAAATAAATAAGGGACACCTCGTGGCCACGGCCGGGCGACCCAGTTGTCTTCACCCTTCCCGGTGTGGTGAATTTTTTAGCTCTTTTTTTGTGTGTGAAATTATTATTTTAACCATTTGACTTGAATTTGATTTAAGTAGATGTGTATTCTTTGTGATATCAACACATGGGAAACAAAAATCATTGAGCCATTTATTTTTAGCTCAAAATGACAACATTAACACAATAAAACACGTCTTTCTTAAACAGAAGCCTGTCATGCTTAACTTTTCAGAATAAAAGTAAATCTTTCTTTAAAAGAACTTAAAATTATATAAATTAATAGAAAACAATAGAAAGAAAAATATTCTTGTAACAGTGCACATTTAGTGCATTTAGTGCAGTTGGCTTCAGTAGAGGCATTATTTCAGCTTTAGCTCCCGTTTGTAAACCCACTTGTTCCCATGATTACGCATCATAACTCATCATCATTATTCATCTATGTATTACTTTTATGTATTACTCATCTATTTGTTGCAATCTATCCTTGCAGTTGTTTATTACACAAAATAAATGATATTATCACACTTCTGGCCACATAGCGCTTCACTGCGCATGCCCATTTTAACCTTAACCAGAGGGTTTAAAAACAAACAAACAGTGTTTACCATATCTGCTTCTGCCGTGGCCTGGTGGACAAAAATTGGTTAAGGGTTCCCCGAGCTTTCACGCCCCTCATGTTCTTCATGTACCCACCATTAGAAGCACGCCTATGGAAAAAGTGCGCCGGCACACAGTGCAGTGCGCTTTATAGGTGTTTTCCTTTTCCCATTCTTCCCTGTACATTTGCAGCCTTTTTTCTTTCTCTGAGAGGAACAAACATTGCTGGTCTAATGCCGGGCTCACACTGTGCGATTTGTGGCCCATTTTGAGCCGATTTTTGAGTCGTGCGACCGTTTTGGCGATCGGCCCGATTTTGGCCTTCATCGTGCACCGTGTAGTATACGTGGGGTAACGAGAAGCGATTAACACCTCACGACCAGCTCCCGATCATCAATCGCTCGTGAGGGTGTCACCGCAGCCGCTCACACTGCTCACGCGCAAACACGTAAACGTCGGTGAAAAAGACGGAGCTGCACGGCTGTGCAGCGTGTGATCTGGACTCAAGCGATGGAGGCACAACTTGTAGAACTTTGGAAAGCTCATCCGAGCCTTTTCGATGTGGCATCACCAAATTATCACGACCACAACAACCGTGAAAATAGTTGGATTTACATCGCTGCTCAATCACAGCTGATTATGTTTTTCATTAGCAGTTTAGCAAAGTTGATGGTGGTGTGTGTCTGTGTGAGTGAAAGACAGAGAGGGAGAGCGAGCGACAGATTTTCTGTTATAACCTTCATGTTATGGACGCACAGTGTGACTCAGGTCGCATCAGAGCATCGGGCGGTATAGTGTGAGACCTGCATCGTCACCTACGAACTTATAACCCCTGCGAGCCAATCGTGCAGCTTGAAAATCGCACAGTGTTTGCCCAGCTTCAGGTGTACTGTCGTCTCAGACTTGCACCGCAGTGTCGGCGTTTGTTTCCCTGTTGGCCATGCTTTTTGTTTTGGTCATCTGTTGTCTTCCGGTATTTTCTCCGCAAGCGACCTTTCCTCAACCAATGAGATGAGCGGTAATCTGAATTGTCATACTCGTGCTGTCAGCTGATTGGTCACAAAGCAGGAGCGGGGCTGGGAATTATGTTTTCAAACAAAGAGTTAATTACATTAAAACTTATAGACTACTTTTGATTCTCACTGTATTACGGGACAAAGTGCGTCCCTTTTCAGCTCAATACGGGACGATTCCGTTTTTTAAGGGACGGTTGGCAACCCTAGTGCAGGGGTCTCCTTCTTCCTTCAACGTCATCGCGGTGAAGGAAAAGAGGAGGTACAAACTGGTGACCTGTCCAGGTGTTAGCCCCGCCCCTCGCCCTGTGCTTCGTGACGTCATTTTTAAATTAAATGAATGCCTATTTAACCTATTTTAATGTTTTTATTTGAGGAGGCTGTTTGTATGAGTGGAGCCTCTTTCAGAGCGTCCTGAATGAGCTTCGTTAGCGCTGAAGGATAAACGTCGACTTCATGAAGCTGATTTGATTTTAAATCGACGCGACAGGACGGAGCGAATCTGTGATCGATTGATCAGGTCTGCTGTGGACCGGATGAAGGTTCCTGTCACAGATCGGGCAGCAGCAACGATCGCTGATCCGACTGCAGCGATTGAAAGTGATGATGCCCTAAATGTAATCAGATTACAGATGGAGACTACCGATTTGAGCTGATAATCAAGGGCTGTATCCCAATTCAGGGTCTGCAGCCTCAACGATCCTCGAGGGCCGCGTACTTAAAGTCCGCTAAGGCCGGAAGTGCGAGGCTTGTGAAATGGGACGGTCTAGCCTCCGTCGCGCTGCCCAGGTTGCCTAGCAACCATGATACTAACAGCTGGAAACGTTTCATACAGCTTTGTTTGACAGAAATGAAGGAGAAAATCTTTTGTTCGTTTGTTTGTTTCTACATGAGCTTTGATCATTCTCTGATTAAGCTCAGCTATTTAACAGCGTATATTTTAAAGTAAAGGCTGTAAAATAAAAAAAAAAAAAAAAATGTAAAAAGTTAGTACAAACGTCACTAATGTCACATGACTTTGTCGACATGTGGCCAAAAGGAATGTTTTAATGTTCTTCGTTATTAAACATTTGCACATAAATAAGTGACATCATATTCAGTACTTAGTTTACTAAGTTACTCTTCGGGCGCCCCTCATCCGCCGTTTTTTTTTATTATAAATTATCCACACCCACCACCGCGCTATGCATTCTGGGATATGTTGGGCCACGAAGTCTACACCGCCACGTCCTTAAAATTCAGGGAAATGAAGGACGCATTTCGAGCAGCCTTCGAATTGGGACAGCCTTCGTCGCTGTAACGTAATCGGCCTTAAAATGCGGCCTTTAAGGATGCAGACCCTAAATTGGGATACAGCCACTGAGTCAGTCAGCTGTTTCAGGTGCAGCAGGAGGGGAGGAGTCAGAGAACACCTGGTAGCCAGCAGGAGTTCAGAATCTGTTACCACGGCAACTCAGACTCAGAGTTGAAGTGGATCAAAAAAGTTTAAATCCTGAGTGTGTGTGTGTATGTGTGAGTGTCTCTGTGTGTGTGTATGTGTGTGTCTCTGTCTGTGTGTCTGTCTGTGTGTCTGTCTCTGTGTGTCTCTCTGTGTGTGTGTGTATGTGTGTGTCTCTGTGTGTGTGTATGTGTGTGTCTCTGTGTGTGTGTGTGTCTGTGTGTCTCTCTCTGTGTGTGTGTGTATGTGTGTGTCTCTGTCTGTGTGTCTGTCTGTGTGTCTCTGTCTGTGTGTGTGTGTATGTGTGTGTCTCTGTCTGTGTGTCTGTCTGTGTGTCTCTGTCTGTGTGTCTGTCTGTGTGTGTGTGTATGTGTGTGTCTCTGTCTGTGTGTCTGTCTGTGTGTCTCTGTCTGTGTGTGTGTGTGAGAGTGTGTATGTGTCTGTGTCTGTGTGTCTCTGTCTGTGTGTCTGTCTGTGTGTGTGTGAGAGTGTGTATGTGTCTCTGTCTGTGTCTCTGTCTGTGTGTGTCTGTGTGTGTGTGTGTGCAGTTTTCACAGACCTGAGCTCTGACTGAACACTGCTGCACATCCTGTGTGAATGTGAACGCTTCAAAACACCACCAGACACTTCACACACAGTCCAAGTGTTCGTTCTCTCTCACACACACAGATTAATCACTAATTATTAATCAAGGATTTCTGCAGTTGCTCTTCAGTCAGAATAATCAATCACTGATCGTTACGGACTCTTAAAGACCGAAACTGAAGTTTAAATGAAGCCAGACCTCCGACCCATCAGCTCGACTCAAACCTGCTGGGGTGGATGAAGTTGTGTAGATTCCCACAGGAACACCAGCTGAGGTCACGCATCACACCTGTGGATTCTGTTGAATAAACGTTCTCCACCTTTGTGTACGAGTCAGAAAAATAAAACACCTTCAAAGAAAATCTGAAACTTTTATTTCTAAAATCCAGACAACTTCCTGCTTTGATCTGAAAATCTCTCTGTAGCAGCTGATGTAGGAGGAAATATGACAGGATGATGTCAGCTCACTGTGTGCAGAAACAAAAGGAAACCATGTGATCAGATCAGAGGAGGCGGAGCTAAAGGTGAACAGCGACTGGTTTTAATTGGCTCAAAGAAACTCCTTCGCAGGTAAAACAGGAAACGGCGCCACTCTGCTCACAGTTCACAGGTCACAACTAAAAGTGGGCTGCTCTCTCATTGGCTCAGAGTCCCGGGAGCAACCAATCAGTCCACATGTGGAAGAAAAAAAAGGAAAACTGAAGAGGACGAAGAGGACAAACATAACGAGACGAAGAGGAACTCCTGGAGAAGACGACACAACAAAAAAACCTGGAATAAAATAAAGGAGGGGGCGGAGTCATAAGAGCTCCTCAGTCTGTGCAGCGGTCACATGATGCCGTTGGTGAGGTACTGGAAGCCGTCGTAAAGTTTGGTGGTGAGCGACCTCATGGAGCCGTCCACCAGCTGATCGATGAGCAGCTGCAGCTGCTCCTCCGTCAGGCTCATGTGGAAGCGCTCCTTCAGGCCGCGCATGGTGCTCGAGCCGTGGAAGCAGGGCAGCTGGGAGCCTGGGGGCACAGAGGGCGGAGTTAGTGCTGCGGGGCAGGAACCGCCACCAGGAGGAGCTGTGGCTACTCACCCTGCTGCATGATCTCCACGATCTGCAGCACGCGCTCCATGTGCTTCCTGGCTGCGATCAGGCCCTGCAGCATCAGCATCTTGTAGTAGTTAAACATGTCGCCATCAGGCCCGCCCATCACCTGACAGACGAGACTCGGGGTTAAAAACAACCTGACATATCACACCTCCCACAGCCCTCCTCCTCTAACAGCAAGCCCCGCCCCCTGGCTGTACTCACGTCCACAAACTCCGCGGTTAGCTTGAAGGCGGACGTCTCGAAGCCGAGGTTTCTGGGCGAGCTGGACAGGATGAAGCCGAAGTCGATGTGGATGATGTGGCCTTCGGCATCCAGCAGGATGTTCCCGTTGTGCCTGTGAGAAGGGAGGAGCACATTTAGCGCGGCGCTCGGACGGCGTGCACAGGAGATGTCACAGACTCACCTGTCTTTGACCTGCAGCAGGTAGCAGATGAGGCTGTAGCCGGCGCAGCTCTGCACGAAGTTCCTCTGCGCCGTGAGAAAGGCCTCGGTGGTGGGCGCGCCGTGCTCCTGCAGGAAGTAGTCGAGCAGCGACAGCTGACTCTGCTTCTTCACCTGGTGCAGCGACACGGCGTTCACCACGGGCTCGATCATGCCGCTGTCCGCCGACAGCACCAGGATCTTATACGGCTTGATCCACAGCGGCACGCGCTCCTGCTCCCAGATCGACTACACGCGCCGTCCGCGGCGCCGTCACATGACACAGAGAGGAGATGATGAGAAGAAGAAGGGCGGCGGGACAGGTGTGAGGTCGTGTGATGTCGTGGCGTTACCTGCAGCTGCCGCAGCACCTGGAACGCGAGCAGCTCCTGCCGCAGGTCGTCGCCACACTTCACAATGACCGACAGGAGCCTCCAGGTGGGCAGGTGTCCGTACGGCGAGCCCTCCCTGATCCTCCTGTAGCAGACGCACGGGGAGTCATCACCAGAGCACACTGCACGCGCTCAGTAAACCTTAGGACACACCCACCTGACTTTCTCCTCCCACGGCTCCTTCAACGCCACCGCCGACGGGTCCTCAGGGTCCCGTTTGAAGGTGGTGGGGGCCTGGGCGAGCTGCTCTGAGAGACGCCGCCTGAAACAAACACCGTCAGCTGTAACTCGCTGCGTCTGCGTCAGGTAAACTGTACGTGTGCGTGTGCGCTCTGACCTGATGTCTCCGGCGGCGATGAACACGGGCTCTTTGCTCTCCAGGCTGGTGATGCTGTCCACCGAGAACTGGCTGATGTTATCACAGCTGTTGGTGTGAGTCTCCGGGAGCTGCAGGGGGAGGAGCATGAAGAGTGGGTGGGGACAGAAGGAGGCGTGGTCAGCGTCTCCACGGGGAAACTGCTCTGCAGACTGAGCTGCTGACCTTTGAGCACTGGGGTCAATACTGAAGAAGACGACGGCGAGAGCTCCGCACGCCGCCCCAGAAAGGTGACGGCCATCTTTATTACCGCTGTGTGTGGCGTGTTTTTCACTGATCATTAATGAAGCTGTGACATGACGGCGTCTGAGGTCAAAGGTCAAATAACGCACAGATCTCACCTCCACCTGCAGCTCTCCGATGTCGTCCACGGACCACGCCTCGTCGTCGTTGTCGTAGTTCGGAACGACCGAGAAGCTGCCGGCTCGCTGTTCCGGCGTCATGCCGCAGTCTGGCAGGTTCTCCACGGAGCGCGTGCTCCTGATCCGGTTCTCTGGGATCCGAACGGGAACGCTGGACGTCTCAAAGTTCTCACACTCCAGAACCTCCACATAGATCAGGTACGGCGCCTGAGGGGAGGATACAGGTCACATGACTGATGATGTCACGGGTAACAGGACGTTATCTGACAGGCGTCTCACCTGGGCTGCCGCCGGCGGTCAGCGCTGTGAACTCTCACCTTGTCTTTAGAGTTGAGCACCACGGCCTGAGTGTGCGGCACTCGCACCACGTGGTGGTCGAAGGCGGAGGTCGGCAGCCACACGCGGGCCGGCAGCTTGTGGTTGAGCAGCGACAGCTCGGAGATCAGACGCTGCGTCTTCTGCTCTTTGGTGGGCAGCGTGGCGAGACGCTTCCCGATGCCCATCAGAGACTTGATGAACTCCCTCTGAGGGGCCAGGCGCACCGGCTGCAGGCGAGACACACAGTCAGAGGGCGAGGGGGAGGGGCTTACGGCTCTGCCTGTCACAGCAGACCAACGCAGAGCGAGAGAGCGAGAGAGAGAGAGGTGAAGGTTTGACGTTTGTGTGTCAGGTTCAGATAAAGCGAGCGAGCTCAAACGTGAAGCAGAGGTCACAATCACCTGACCCCGCCTCCAGTCTGCTCGCTGAAGTGAACAGTCGGGTTTTTAGGGCACTTTTATTTTAACGGAGACACAAAATTGACCAACAAAACCCAGAAACACACAAAAGTTACAAACTCATAACCAGCCTGGTCACATGATCGCAGCCTGAAGGGGAGACCATCGGTGGGAGGAGCCTGTCAATGATCTGAAGGCAGCTGGGACTGAAATCTTCTAAACCCAAAGAGCATGACCCAGTAAAGACCGACCCCACCGTCAGGCACGGGGGGGGGGAAACACTGAGCCGACAGACGGGAAACTTCGGACCAGAGCACGGCTGAAGAAAGTCCCAGAACAAAGCAGCACATGAGGGTCACGCGTGTCCGAGCTGCCGCCCTGCAGGAGCTCTGTAGAGGGAGCTGAAGCTCCGACAAACTGAAGCATCTACAGAGTTTCTGCAGAGAGGAGGTCGGCAGCTCGGACGCCGCGTGACCCTCATGTGCTTCTTTGTTTTGGGACCTTTCTTCCAGAATCCTCCGGAGATACGAGCCAGCTCACCAAGTAGAAGAAGCACGCTGAAGCGAGGCGTCCTCCACCGAGGACGGGCGCGTGCTTTTACGTTCTGTCTCTCCGTTAACATCAAAGTTTCTCAAAAACCTCAGACTGTTCACATCTGTGAGCAAACCTTTTCTGTATCCGAGTATCAGTGTATCCGAGTACTGGCAGTGAGTGCAGACAAACCTGACACACAAACGATGGAATCACGAGGACGATCCTGATTGGAGCACAGCCCGAGTCGCAGACGTGACGCTCACGCGTTTCATTGCTCGAGCACACGTCTGTGACTGAACCAGAATAGGAGCCCACACACTTCATTTCCCACAATGCACCTGGAGCTCAGAACAGGAAGCAGCTGAACTTACGGGACGGGAATCGAACTCCAGACTGTCGGAGCTGGAGCTGCAGTCCTGAGGGTCAGAGGTCAGAGTCAGAGTCATGTACAGGTGTGCTCGCTCTAAGCTCACCTGTCCTGGAGGTTTAACCTTCAGCGGCAGCGCTGCCCGGGCCCGTGACGAGCCTTTATCACACGCACGGGCTACAACCTGAGCTCAGCTGGTGTTAAACGCCTGTGGCTGCCTCACCGTTACAGTAAAAGTGGGCGGAGACAGCATCAGTACCGCCGCTGGTGTCTAACAGACCGCAACCTGAGTCACCCTGAGTCACCTCATCACTTAAACTGAATGTTCGCCATGTGCAGACACACTGCAGGCCGCCATGTTTCCACGGAGTAACCTCCCTCATCATCCTCGTCATTACGAAGCACTGCGAGGCGTCTGATCTGTTCTTTATAAATAAAGCTGAATTGAACTGATCGGATGTTTGTTTGGATGATTCCAGATGTTTCACATCGATTGGCTCCAGGTCCTCGGCCACATGGAGCCCTGGTCTCTAACCTGCTCATTGATTGGTTGTCTAGACCACAATGCTACATTTTGCTCTTCATCAGGTAAAAAGATGATTCTTTGTTTCTTCTTTGTCGGGTCCCAATCAGCTCAAATAGCAAAGAGGGGTTAAAAACGCACGCCATGAAAGACTTCGGGTCTTAGGAGGTTAAAAGCTGAAATTTGTTTGAACTCTGACCTGCAGATGCCTCCCACACGATCACCTGACTCGTTTCACTTCAAAACCTGATCAAAAACACGGTAAAAGCCGGTCGATGGATAGAGAACCACCAGCTGCGGCGAGTGATCGGCAGCCGGGGTGTTCTGGGAAAACTCCCTTGGTGGGTTAACTGCACCCTCCAAGGGCGGGCTGTTACCTCGTCCTGGCTGGTTTCCACCTTCGGATTGCTCGCCGTCCTCTTCAGGTTGCTGCTCAGGCTGATGCTGACCGTGGCGTCCGACTTGGAGCGCTGATGCGTCCTCTTTGTGGGCGATAGGCTGTGATCTCCTCCCAGGGGCCCAGGGCTGATGGTGGGGGGCGCCGCGGGGCAGAACGGCGTCAGGGCGAGGGGGTCCCTGCGGACCCGCGGCCCGGCGGGCTTCAGTTCGTCGGACAGGATGAGCTTCCTCAGCTTGGTTCCCCGGGAGTGGCGCTGCGTGGAGATGTGCATGTCGGACGAGTAGGCGCCGAGCAACCAGGCGCACTGCAGGCTGAAGGAGATGCTCTGCCTGCAACGATGCACCTGCAGGACACAGGAAGCAGTCAGCTGACCTTTAACCCCTGCTCTGACTGCGTGTTCAGACAAAACGGCAAGTTTCACCTCGGAGTTCAGATTTAAAGATTTACTTTTCTGTCTGCCTAGAGCGAATCACACGGCAGCACTCGGCGCCACCTCCGTTTCTGACTACAGGTGATCAGCTGTAACGATTGGGTAGCACTTTAACAATTTCCTGCCTTCATGGACACGGTCCCGCCTCCATCCACGGGTGAAATGCCATGTTTGGTCTGAACACGCCGCGTGCAGGAATACAGAATCTATCGACAGCATTGATAACGTGAGTGATCAGTAATGTGATTACAGGTGCCGTTCAGGTTCTGCTCCACAGTCAGAGCGTCACCTGGCCATCGGCGCAGAGGCTGAACGCCTCCACGCTGTGGGGCGCCTCAGGTCTACCAGACCGGACACGAAAACAAGTCATCTCACGTGACCCTAATGTACAGTAATCTAAGCTGCAGTAATCTAAGGTGCAGTAATCTAATCTAAGGTACAGTGATCTAAAGTACAGTAATCTAAGGTACAGTAATAGTAATCTAAGGTACAGTAATAGTAATCTAAGGTGCAGTAATCTAAAGTACAGTAATCTAAGGTACAGTAATAGTAATCTAAGGTACAGTAATAGTAATCTAAGGTGCAGTAATCTAAAGTACAGTAATCTAAGGTGCAGTAATCTAATGTGCAGTAATCTAAGGTACAGTAATAGTAATCTAAGGTGCAGTAATCCAAGGTGCAGTAATCTAAGGTGCAGTAATCTAATCTAAGGTACAGTGATCTAAAGTACAGTAATCTAAAGTACAGTAATAGTAATCTAAGGTGCAGTAATCTAAGGTGCAGTAATCTAAGGTTCAGTAATCTAATCTAAGGTACAGTGATCTAAAGTACAGTAATCTAAGGTACAGTAATAGTAATCTAAGGTGCAGTAATCCAAGGTGCAGTAATCTAAGGTTCAGTAATCTAATCTAAGGTACAGTGATCTAAAGTACAGTAATCTAAGGTACAGTAATAGTAATCTAAGGTGCAGTAATCCAAGGTGCAGTAATCTAAGGTTCAGTAATCTAATCTAAGGTACAGTGATCTAAAGTACAGTAATCTAAGGTACAGTAATAGTAATCTAAGGTGCAGTAATCCAAGGTGCAGTAATCTAAGGTGCAGTAATCTAAGGAACAATAATAGTAATCTAAGGTACAGTAATCTAATCTAAGGTGCAGTAATCTAATGTACAGTAATCTAAGGTGCAGTAATAGTAATCTAAGGTGCAGTAATAGTAATCTAAGGTGCAGTAATCTAATGTACAGTAATCTAAGGTACAGTAATCCAAGGTACAGTAATCTAAGGTACAGTAATCCAAGGTGCAGTAATCTAATGTACAGTAATCTAAGGTGCAGTAATCCAAGGTACAGTAATCCAAGGTACAGTAATCCAAGGTACAGTAATCCAAGGTGCAGTAATCTAATGTGCAGTAATCTAAGGTACAGTAATCTAAGGTACAGTAATCCAAGGTGCAGTAATCTAATGTGCAGTAATCTAGGGTACAGTAATCTAAGGTGCAGTAATCTAAGGTGCAGTAATCGTAATCTAAGGTGCAGTAATCTAATGTGCAGTAATCGTAATCTAAGGTGCAGTAATCTAAGGTGCAGTAATCTAAGGTGCAGTAATAGTAATCTAAGGTACAGTAATCTAAGGTACAGTAATCTAATCTAAGGTGCAGTAATCCAAGGTACAGTAATCCAAGGTACAGTAATCCAAGGTGCAGTAATCTAATGTGCAGTAATCTAAGGTACAGTAATCTAAGGTACAGTAATCCAAGGTGCAGTAATCTAATGTACAGTAATCTAAGGTGCAGTAATCCAAGGTACAGTAATCCAAGGTACAGTAATCCAAGGTACAGTAATCCAAGGTACAGTAATCTAAGGTGCAGTAATCTAATGTGCAGTAATCTAAGGTACAGTAATCTAAGGTACAGTAATCTAATGTGCAGTAATCTAGGGTACAGTAATCTAAGGTGCAGTAATCTAAGGTGCAGTAATCGTAATCTAAGGTGCAGTAATCTAATGTGCAGTAATCGTAATCTAAGGTGCAGTAATCTAAGGTGCAGTAATCTAAGGTGCAGTAATAGTAATCTAAGGTACAGTAATCTAAGGTACAGTAATCTAATCTAAGGTGCAGTAATCTAAGGTACAGTAATCTAAAGTACAGTAATAGTAATCTAAGGTGCAGTAATCTAAGGTACAGTAATAGTAATCTAAGGCGCAGTAATCTAAGGTACAGTAATAGTAATCTAAGGTACAGTAATAGTAATCTAAGGTGCAGTAATCTAAGGTACAGTAATAGTAATCTAAGGCGCAGTAATCTAAGGTACAGTAATAGTAATCTAAGGTACAGTAATAGTAATCTAAGGTACAGCACTAGTCTGTCCTGCAGTCTCGACGCTCGCTGCACTCGGAGCACTGGCAGCTCTGAGTTTAGGACAAGATTTGGTTAACGCCACACGCCACCTGATGGTCACCTGACTCAGTAGGAGACGCTCAGAGAAGCTTAGAAACCAAACGACACCGTTACCATCCACCAACAAACGCCCCATAACGCCTGGCCACACCCACCACATAGGGTTTGATGGCGTCACCGACGTCCTCGTCCATGTGGATGTACATGTTGAGCAGCTGCGGCAGGTAGAAGTCGACCTCCTCGTGCGGGAAGCTGAACAGGCGGTTACCGATGTAGGCCTGCACGCCAGGCTCCTTAGAGTTGTGCAGGTAGGAGATCGCCATGGAGACGTCAAACAGCTTGGACTCGAACAGGCGCAGCAGCCACGACTGTTTGGAGGGGTTGTGTCTCTGCCGCCGCCGCGCGCTCTTGACTGAGCCTGGCGCCGGGCCCTCTGGGTCGGACGGCGGCGCATCTGGTCCCTCCTCGCTCTGTGATAAGGCGCTGTCGGAATCCACCTGACGCAGCTTCACCTTCTGCAGCACTTCCTGACACGCCCGCTGGGCTACCTCAGCATCAATCACCAGGCTGAGCTCAGCCACTCCCTCGCTGATCACGCCCAGGGGAGGGGTAGTAGCCTGTGGGGGGCCGCAGGAAGAGGACGGCGTGGAGGGAAGAGACAGCGAGGGCGAGGAGGAGATGGAGATGGAGGGCGAGGGGCTGTTCTGATCCGAGTGGGCGGGGGAAAGATCCAGCTCAGCATCCTCCATCATGGCTGCCAGTTAGCTCCACCCTCTGGCACTGAAAGACAGAGAGGTCAAAGGTCAGGCCGTGTGTTGTCAGATCAGCTGATTGGTCAACGAGTCAGCAGTGAGGGGGGGTTGCGAGCTAGGCACCGGTCACAGGAATGACGGCATGTTCACAACCATCAGACAACATCATCAACTGATCAATCTGCTGATCGATCGTGCATGACGAAACAGGAAGTGCTGATCTGCAGATCTTTGTTTTTCAGCGTCAGAGTAAAACAGATCCCAATCAGGATCAATCAATCACGCTCTGCTGCTCAAAGACATAACAAACCTTCCTCTGAGCAGGAGGAACTATTTTCTGTCTACGTCTACTCTCGCCGACCACAGGAAGCTCGCTCACGTCACAGCTGAGGAGAGAGACTGTCTGAAACAGTTACAGGTGAGAGCGCACCTGAGCAAGTCTCTGAGCTTCAGCCATATCAAATAATCAGTTATTGATCAGAGAGACTGCCCTCTATAAAACAAGCTCAGTCACACAGCAGGTGTGATGCTGGGGTGGGTGTGGTTCGTGTTCCTGATCCCTGGGCTGTGCGCTCCTCACATCATCAATAAATCCGGCCAGGCATTCACATGAGGGGCGGAGTCTGCATGTGATCAATCATTAACAGGTGATTTACAGAGAAGAAATAATAAAAAAGCAGAGTGAGTCACCAGGACAGGTGTGTGTGTGTGTGTTGTAAGTTTGACAACCCCTGTCCGCTCAGTCTGATAACCACGCCCCTGTGACCGATGACGTCAGGGGCCTGATAGGGGCAACCTGAGTGCGTTGAACTGGTTTCAAGTCAGGTGAGACACCTTCAAAACACCCACACGTTTATCTTTGTAGCCCCACCTCAGACCATTTGAGCTGTACAGGCGTGACCTCCCAGGGGTCAGAGGTCATCGGGACCAGAAATCAGCTGTTAGCCTGGCATTAAACTAACAGGCCATTTGACGGCTGACCGTCAGCTGTCCCAGTGACCCTATTCTAGCTCTGAGGTCGCTGTTCCCCATATTTGCTTTGGTCCTCTAGTCAGCTGACCGTCACCAGGCCGTTAGTCAGCTGACCGAGCGGCTCTATTAGCTGCAGCCTATTAGCCTAGCTTAGCTTAGCATTAGCAGGCCAACTGTTGCTGCCTGCGCGCAGCCCCCTTTTAAAGCTCTGTGCTAAGCTAACATTAGCAGCGGTGCGGGGACAGGTGAGCCCAGCCGGTGTGCTAACATGTCCAAGTGTTCCCAGGTAAGCTTTTCTTACCTGGTGATGGCTCAGTGCGCGTGAAATTATGTTTTAAGTCCAGCTCGGGTCCATTGATAGCGTCCGGCCATCGTCTCAGCCGCTGCTTCTCTTCTTCCTCTGCGCTCCTCGGTTCTGTGGAGATCACCGTGTCTGAGCAGCGCCCTCTGTGGCGGTGAACGGTCATTGCAGCGCCTCAAACCATCACAGAAATCCCCCCTGCAGGGTCATTTCAACACGTCACTGACGTCAAAGACTCCGCCTCCTCCGCCCTGTTAAAAATTTAAATCATTATTCAGAGAGCTTCAAATGTTTTCATGAACATCACACAGCAGCACAAAGCTGTTTCATCTCCGCTCAGATGAAAAGGTGTGAGCCTCGATGTTTCGCAGTCCCGTCTCTTCTTCCAGTCCTCAGCTCCTCAGCCTCACCTGAAGATTCTCTGGTGAACCCGTTTTGCACTCAGCCATTCACTGCAGTGAATTTAAACCCGTACACTGCTGTATCTGTGTGTGTGCGTGTGTGCAAAGGAGTGCTGAAAGGTTACAGTGGTGCTGAGGTCCAGTTGGCCCTACCAGCGCCCCCCACTGGCCAGAGGGTGTACAGTCTATTTCACCGAGTGTTCTGGCGTCTCACAGGTGATCTCAGAGTGTCAGCTCTCATATTTATCAGCAGTTTATTACAGAGAGGAGAAACTAAAAGTTTACAGCAGCTGCTGGTGCTCAGATGAGACGACCAATCGACAGACAGATCATCTGCAAACAGCAAAGCTGAGACAGAAAACAATCCGCAGCATCTTTGTGATAAAGTTTTAATTTCAGCCGGCGTGTGAACATTAAAGAACATTTTACAGACTTCATTGATTCAACAAGAAAAGCCTTTGATCTGATTTTTTTTTTACCGAGTTGAATTTTCTCTCAGACAGGAGAAGAGCAGGTGAGTTTAACCTGGTAGTGGAGCCTCTAGTGGCTGAAAGGAGCATTACAAAAACAAGCTGCTGTGATCCAGCTCCTCTTCAACACGCGATAATGATAATAATAATAATAATAATAATAATAATAATAATAATAACAATAATAATAATGTATACTTTATTGGTAGCTTGCTCAAGGGTACCTCAGAGCTATCCCTGCTGGTGTTTGTGTGCATACCTCGACCGACACAGACTCACGGTTCTGCTTCCTGTTTGATCGATCATCGAATCACTGATCTGATTCATGAGGTAGGAATAGAGCGAGCGGGGAAAGGCGGATGTTGTGAAGATGAAGTCTGTAAAAACTCTGGGAGTTTCCCCTGAGCCGGAGCGATTTAAAGGAGCATTCTGCATTGTCCCTCCTGCTGGCTTTCAACAGCGTGAGCAGAGCGCTGTACCTGCAGGGAGGACCTGAGGGTGGCGCTTCACCTGAATTTGGAAGTTCAAAGTTGGCCTGAAACATACATGGCAGTGTGGAATAAAGCGTAATGGCCCTTTAACCTGTTCTTCCGAGGCTGGATGGAGACTCAGTGAGGAAGCTTTGGAATAATGAACAAAACATGGACACATCTGCTGAGGCTCATTTCTGGTACAGAAACACCGATTATATCTGATTCTGTTATTGATTATCTTTATGTGTGTGTGCTGATCTCTGCTGCACTTTGTTTTTTTTCCTGCGGCTGATGTGATGGACAACAAAGTTATTCTAATGCGTGATGGTGACACCCGAAGTTACATGGAAATCAGACTCCTGCCTGAGCAGGCTCAGGATGATCATGGCTTCACAGCCAGATGTCGGAGGTGCAGTCTCCGCCGGGGTACCGCAGCTCGTGGGCCAGAGCCGGACCGTCGGGCTCTTTACCAAAATCCACCAGGA